>NC_083837.1:845053-1053750 GCF_015708825.2 Lethenteron reissneri | reverse complement strand
GTCTGCGCGTGCGTGTGCAGCGTGCAGTCGTACGCCGCCCTGAACCACATGACGTCACACAACCTGGCCATCGTGTTCACTCCGTCGCTCTTCCACACGGAGGGGAAGAGCGGCGCCGAGGGGCTCGTGCTGGAGCACCTCGTCGCCCACTACCCCTCCCTCTTCCACGTGGGTGCCTCACCCCCACGCTCACCCCCACGCTCACCCTCACGCTCACCCCCTCGCTCACCCCCACGCTCACCCCCTCGCTCACCCCCACGCTCACCCCCTCGCTCACCCCCTCGCGCCTGGATGCCGCTCCTCGCTAGCGGCACTTGCTCTTACGGCCGGTGAAGGCTACTCGGGGGACCTTTGCCTTTGTGGGGTGCAGGTGAGCGAGGAGCAGCTCCGGGCCCGGCAGCAGGAGACCGACCTCATCGTGCAGATGACGAGCTCCAGTTGCCTCAGCAAGGTCGCGCCTCTCACCTCCTCACCACCTCCTCACCTCCTCCTCACCTCCTCCTCCTCACCTCCTCCTCCTCCTCACCTCCTCCTCCTCCTCCTCCTCCTCACCTCCTCCTCCTCACCTCCTCCTCCTCACCTCCTCCTCCTCCTCACCTCCTCCTCCTCCTCACCTCCTCCTCACCTCCTCCTCCTCCTCCTCACCTCCTCCTCACCTCCTCCTCACCTCCTCCTCCTCACCTCCTCCTCACCTCCTCCTCCTCCTCCTCACCTCCTCCTCACCTCCTCCTCCTCCTCCTCACCTCCTCCTCCTCCTCACCTCCTCCTCACCTCCTCCTCACCTCCTCCTCCCCCCCTCCTCACCCCCTCCTCACCCCCTCCTCACCCCCTCCTCACCTCCTCCTCACCTCCTCCTCACCACCTCCTCACCTCCTCCTCACCTCCTCCTCACCACCTCCTCACCTCCTCCTCACCACCTCCTCACCTCCTCCTCACCTCCTCACCTCCTCCTCACCTCCTCACCACCTCCTCCTCACCTCCTCCTCACCTCCTCCTCACTCCTCCTCCTCCTCCTCACCTCCTCCTCACCTCCTCCTCACCTCCTCCTCCTCTCCTCCTCACCTCCTCCTCCTCACCTCCTCCTCACCTCCTCCTCCTCCTCACCTCCTCCTCACCTCCTCCTCACCTCCTCACCACCTCCTCCTCACCTCCTCCTCCTCACCTCCTCACCTCCTCCTCACCTCCTCCTCCTCACCTCCTCCTCCTCACCTCCTCCTCACCTCCTCCTCCTCACCTCCTCCTCCTCACCACCTCCTCCTCCTCACCTCCTCCTCCTCCTCACCTCCTCTCACCTCGTGGCCCCTGGGGTCAGCGTCGCTTCGCCAGCGGGTGTCGGACGGCTCGTGTGGGAGACACACCCTGGACGATCGCTGATGATGATGATGATGATCCTGCTGGTGATGATGATGATGATCCTGCTGATGATGATGATGATGATCCTGCTGCTGCTGATGATGATGATGATTATTCTGCTGTTGATGATGATGATTATTCTGCTGTTGATGATGATGATTATTCTGCTGCTGATGATGCTGATGGTGATGATGGGGATGATGATTATTTTGCTGCTGCTGCTGTTCCTGCTGCTGATGATTCTGATGCTGATGATGATGCTAATGGTGATGATCATGATTATTATACTGATGCTGCTGCTGCTGATTAGGATGCTGATGACGGTGTGGTTACAGAAGCGAGCTGGCGACATTATTATTATACTGATGCTGCTGATGATGCTGCTGCTGATGATGCTGATGACGGTGGTGTGTTTACAGGAGCGAGCTGGAAACATGATTATTATACTGCTGATGATGATGCTGCTGATGCTGATGATGATGCTGATGACGGTGGTGTGTTTACTGGAGCGAGCTGGCGACATGATTATTATACTGCTGATGATGATGCTGATGATGATGCTGCTGATGCTGATGATGATGCTGATGACGGTGGTGTGTTTACAGGAGCGAGCTGGCGACATGATTATTATACTGCTGATGATGATGCTGATGATGATGCTGCTGATGCTGATGATGATGCTGATGACGGTGGTGTGTTTACTGGAGCGAGCTGGCGACATGATTATTATACTGCTGATGATGATGCTGATGATGATGCTGCTGATGCTGATGATGATGCTGATGACGGTGGTGTGTTTACAGGAGCGAGCTGGCGACATGATTATCGAGGTTTACCTGCTGCACAAAGACAGCGACAGCTGCCTGAGTCTCCAGGTGACTGACACACAACACACACAACACACACACAGAGCACTCACACACTCACACACACACAGCACACACACAGCACACACACAGCAAACACACAGCAAACACACAGCACACAGACACTCGCACACTGACACACTCACACACAGCACAGCACTGACACGCACACAGCACACCGCACACAGCGCAGACACTCACACACACACTCACACACAGCACACACAGCACACACAGTGCACCACACTCACACACTCACACACACACAGCACACACAGCACACACACAGCACACACACAGCACACACACAGCACACACACAGCACACACACAGCACACAGACACTCACACACTGACACGCTCACACACACACAGCACAGCACTGACACGCACACAGCACACCGCACACAGCACAGACACTCACACACACACTCACACACAGCCCACACAGTGCACCACACTCACACACTCACACACACACAGCACACACAGCACACACACAGCACACACACAGCACACAGCACACTCACACACACACCGCACTGACACACACATGGAGAACTAGATGTGAACTCCCTCGCCTGGTACGCAAGAGGTCGTCGCTTCGATCCCGACCCTGACGCCTGCTGCTGCTGCTGTATATTTGCGCGTGTCTCTCTCCCCGCGGTCGCGTTGAGAATCGAAGTCGCCACGCGTGTCGTGGAGAATTCTGTCCGCTGCTGTGAACGTCCACGCGGCGGCTTCGCCGAGCCGTCATCGGCGGTTGCCGGGGTCGCTACGGACGGAGCCATGGTGGGGCCCTCGCCTGCGAGCATGAGAGATGGTGCAGCCGGGAGAAGCTCGCTCCGCGTGACGCCGTGCCGTGTCGTGCCGCTCCCTCCGCAGGTGTCGGCGGCGATGACGGCGCAGGAGCTCACCGAGGAGGTGCTGGAGATGAGGCCTGGGGCGGAGACGGGGGGGGTGGCGCCCTGGGCCACCTTCGAGGTGATCGCGGGGGGCGAGCTCGGTGAGTCGGGGGGGGGGGGCCGCTCGCACTCGACCCCACGCTCGACCCCGCGCTCGACCCCGCGCTCGACCCCACGCTCGACCCCACGCTCGACCCCGCGCTCGACCCCGCGCTCGACCCCGCGCTCGACCCCACCCTCGACCCCACGCTCGACCCCACGCTCGACCCCACGCTCGACCCCGCGCTCGACCCCACGCTCGACCCCGCGCTCGACCCCACGCTCGACCCCACGCTCGACCCTACGCTCGACCCCACGCTCGACCCCGCGCTCGACCCCACGCTCGACCCCACGCTCGACCCCGCGCTCGACCCCACGCTCGACCCCACGCTCGACCTTACGCTCGACCCCACGCTCGACCCCGCGCTCGACCCCACGCTCGACCCTACGCTCGACCCCGCGTTGCCTCGCAAAAGACAAAGCTCCCCCATGTAGCCTCCGGCAGGCTGTAGGGGCAAGTGCTGCTGGCGAGCGAGACCTGTGAAGGCCGGCACGTGCGGCCGCCTTTGTCTCCCCAGTGGCGATGTTTACTGCACATCGCATCGGGTACCCATTTGAGGCTGAGTCGACCTAGGGGGGCCCAGGACTGGTTCAGATAATCGAACCTGGGTCGTCAGGTTCGTAGCGCAGTGCGATAACCGCTACACTACCGCAGATAGAGAAACACACAGACACAACAACAACCGCCATTTGCCACTAAGTGGTGGTGACGTCACCACGACGTTTGTGCCAGGCCATGTGCACTTTGAGGCCACGTGAAGTGTCGAACGCCCGCTGGCAGGAGGTCACGGGGCAGACCCAGGTGCCACGGGTCGACTGACTGAGATGACCGAGATGACTGGCTGATGCACCACCTGTGCCCCCTACTGTGCCAACTTGCTGTGCTTTAGCCACCCGGCGCTCCGCTCGTTGTTGTGAGCGTCGCTCCTCCGCCCTCCGTTGTTGTTGGAGCCTTGTTAAACCCAGGATGGATCGTAGGCAGGCCAGCCTAAATGTTTCCAACTGGCGAAGATGCTCCATTAGGGGGGTCCACGTTTCGCAAGCGTAGAGAAGGGAGGGAATGACCGTGGCCGAGAAGACCTGAAGCTTCGTGCGGAGCGACAGACCAGGTAGCTTCCACACAGCGTTACGCAACCGATGAAAAGATATTGCGGCTCGACTGATTCGGAGTGAGACCTCTGCTGTTAAACTGGAGCCGGTCATAAGCACACTGCCCAGGTATGGGAAACTCTCCACTCTCTCCACTACTGCCCCATCACCGATTGGGAGTTGTGGGGGTGGAGTGTCCGATGATACAAAATACCCAGGCAGGTGCTTAGTTTTGGTGGGGCTGATGGTAAGGCCCCACCTCTTAGTGGCACACTCCAGTTTCAGCAGATATACACACACACAGACACACACAGATACACACACAGACATACACACAGACAAGGCTGCTGTTGTTGTCATCCTCCAGCATGCCGTGTGTGCGCGAGCGAGCGGGCCACTTTCCACAGCATCCCGTGCGAGCTACCTGGGTGCCCTTTGCCTGTGCCTGCAGAGCGGGCCCTGCACTACCGGCAGCGCGTGCTGGACACGGTGCTGCAGTGGCGCCTCCACGCCGACTTCCAGACGCACTACCTCATCGTGCGGCCTCACCCCGCCGCCAGCGCCATGCAGCACTACCTGGGTACCACTCACCCACTCACCTACTCACTCACCCACTCACCCGCTCACTCACTCACCCACTCACTCACTCACTCACCCACTCACTTACTCACCCACTCACCCACTCATTCACTCACTCACTCACCCACTCACTCACCCACTCACTTACTTACCCACCCCCTCACTCACCCGCTCACCCACCCACCCACCCACTCACCCACCCCCTCACTCATCCTTTCAGCCACCCGCTCACTCACCCACCCGTCCACTCACTCGGTGCGGTTGCGTGAACGTGGTTGTGGTGCGTGTGGTGGTGGTGGTGGTGCAGAGCGGTGCGGTGCGGCGCTGCGCTGGGAGGGGCTGGTGCACTTGCGTGAACGTGGTTGTGGTGCGTGTGGTGGTGGTGGTGGTGGTGCGTGTGGTGGTGGTGGTTGTGGTGCGTGTGGTGGTGGTGGTGGTGGTGCAGAGCGGTGCGGTGCTGCGCTGGGAGGGCCTGGTGCACTTGCGTGAACGTGGTTGTGGTGCGTGTGGTGGTGTTGGTGGTGTTGGTGGTGGTGGTGGTGCAGAGCGGTGCGGTGCGGCGCTGCGCTGGGAGGGGCTGGTGCGCCTGCGGGAGGAGGCCACGCGCCTCGGGGAGCTGCTGCCCGTGTCGCGCTTCCACGAGAAGCTGCTGGTGGTCAGCGCCGGCGTCGCCACCGTGTACCGCGACGCGCGGGTACGCTCACCACCACCACGCTCACCAACACGCTCACCACCACCACGCTCACCACCACCGCAAAGCTCACCAACACGCTCACCGCCACGCTCACCATCACGCTCACCAACACGCTCACCAACACACTCACCGCCACGCTCACCAACACACTCACCGCCACAACGCTCACCACCACGCTCACCAACACGCTCACCAACACGCTCACCAACACGCTCACCACCACGCTCACCAACACGCTCACCGCCACAACGTTCACCAACACGCTCACCAACACGCTCACCAACACACTCATCGCCACAACGCTCACCACCACGCTCACCAACACGCTCACCAACACGCTCACCAACACGCTCACCGCCACAACGTTCACCAACACGCTCACCAACACGCTCACCAACACACTCATCGCCACAACGCTCACCACCACGCTCACCAACACGCTCACCAACACGCTCACCACCACAACGCTCACCAACACGCTCACCAACACGCTCACCAACACACTCACCGTCACGCTCACCGTCACGCTCACCACCACGCTCACCACCACGCTCACCACCACCACGCTCACCACCACGCTCACCACCACGCTCACCACCACCACGCTCACCGCCACAACGCTCACCGCCACAACGCTCACCAACACGCTCACCACCACAACACTCACCACCACGCTCACCACCACACTCACCACCATGCTCACCAACACGCTCACCGACACAACGCTCACCACCACAACACTCACCACCACGCTCACCACCACAACACTCACCGCCACGCTCACCACCACGCTCACCGCCACGCTCACCGCCACAACGCTCACCGCCACAACGCTCACCACCACACTCACCACCACGCTCACCACCACAACACTCACCGCCACCACGCTCACCGCCACGCTCACCGCGATGCTCACCTTGTGGTTGTTGGTCTAGTGGTTGTTGTGGTTGTTGGTATAGTGGTTGTGTTTGTTGGTATAGTGGTTGTGTTTGTTGGTATAGTGGTTGTGGTTGTTGTTGTGGTTGCTGCAGGCAAGCCGGGCTGACAGGGAGTGGGCTGTGTCTTCTCTCACCGTCTACCGCGGAGTTCGCAAGAAGCTGAGACCCCCCACTGAGTGAGCCCCTCCCCCCTCACCCCCCTTACCCCTCCCCCTCACCCCCCTTACCCCCACCCTCGCCCCCCTTACCCCCACCCCTCGCCCCCCTTACCCCCACCCTCGCCCCCCTTACCCCCTCTCTCACCCCCCCTTATCCCCCTACCTCACCCCCCCCTTACCCCCCCTCTCACCCCCCTTACCCCCCCCCCTCTCACCCCCCTTACCCCCCCCCTCTCACCCCCCTTACCCCCACCCCTCTCACCCCCCTTACCCCCACCCCTGATCCCCCTTCCCAACCCCCCCTCCTCCCCTCGTCCCCTCCACCCCTTCTCCCAATTACCCAGGTAGCCCCGCCCACTACTCGGGTAGCCCCGCCCACTACTCGGGTAGCCCCGCCCATTACCCAGGTAGCCCCGCCCACTACTCGGGTAGCCCCGCCCACGAATTGGTGAGCGATTTAGTTCCTGGGTGAGCGGGTGGGTGACCTCTGCATGTGTCTGGCAGGTTTGGTGTGACCGTGTTCCATGGGCGCCAGCAGTGGTAAGTAACCCTGCACTTCTCACCACACTCACCACACTCGCCACACTCGCCACACTCGCCACTCACCACACTCACCACACTCGCCACACTCGCTGAGCTGGTGTGAGTTAGTGGGTGGCTAAGTGAGTGGGTGTGAGAGTGAGTGAGTGACTGAGTGAGTTAGTGGGTGACTGAGTGAGTGGGTGTGAGAGTGAGTGAGTGACTGAGTGAGTTAGTGGGTGGCTAAGTGAGTGGGTGTGAGAGTGAGTTAGTGACTGAGTGAGTTAGTGGGTGACTGAGTGAGTGGGTGTGAGGGTGAGTGCTTGAATGTGTCAGTGTGAGAGTGAGTGGGTGAGTGAGTGAGTTAGTGGCTGAGTGAGTGAGTGTGTCAGAGTGAGAGTGAGTGAGTGGGTGTGCGAGTGAGTGGCTGACTGAGTGAGTGGGTGTGAGAGTGAGTGCTTGAGTGTGTCAGTGTGAGTGGGTGAGTGAGTGACTGAGTGGGTGTCTGAGTGAGTGAGTGGGTGTGAGAGTGAGTGACTGAGTGAGTTAGTGGGTGGCTGACTGAGTGAGTGGGTGTGAGAGTGAGTGCTTGAGTGTGTCAGTGTGAGAGTGAGTGGGTGAGTGACTGAGTGGGTGGCTGAGTGAGTGAGTGGGTGTGAGAGTGAGTGAGTGACTGAGTGAGTTAGTGGGTGACTGAGTGAGTGGGTGTGAGAGTGAGTGCTTGAATGTGTCAGTGTGAGAGTGAGTGGGTGAGTGAGTGAGTGGGTGTGAGAGTGAGTGAGTGACTGAGTGAGTTAGTGGGTGACTGAGTGAGTGGGTGTGAGAGTGAGTGCTTGAATGTGTCAGTGTGAGAGTGAGTGGGTGAGTGAGTTAGTGGGTGGCTGAGTGAGTGAGTGGGTGTGAGAGTGAGTGCTTGCACCCAGCCTGGCACGAGTGCCGTGCTGACATCACCGCCGACTTAGTGGCGAATGATGGCTGTTGTCGTTGTTGTTGACGATGTCGGTGGCCGTTGCTGTCGTTGTTGTTGTTGTCCTGCCCAGGTATCTGTGCTTTGACAATGAGGCGGACTGCCTTCACTGGCACGCGAGCATCTTGCACACGCAGGTGAGCCGCCCCCACGTTGCTACCCAGGCGACTTCCGCGGGGGTCACCGTGGGGGTCACCGCGGGGGTCACCGCGGGGGTCACCACGGGGGTCACCGCGGGGGTCACCGTGGGGGTCACCGTGGGTGTCACCGCGGGGGTCACCACGGGGGTCACCGTGGGGGTCACCGTGGGGGTCACCGTGGGTGTCACCGCGGGGGTCACCGCGGGGTTTACAGCGGGGTTCACAGCGGGGGTCATTGCGGGGGTCACCGCGGGGGTCACCGCGTGCCGTGTGTGTCCGCACGTTGCGTAGCCTCATGGCACAACGGGACCCGCATCCGACGTTTTCACTGCCACCGAATCGTATTTACGCCGGACGAATCTGATGAGCTATGAAGCTCTTGACCACAGACGTCCAGCCCTGGCCCCCCCTCTCCCCCCCCGATAAAAAAAATAATTTCCGCCAATGTGAGCCTGGCTCTGCCGACAAGACGCCGAACATCCTTACCTTCCGCCGCCATGCCACCCCCCCTCCCACCCCACTCCCCCCACTCTCCCCCCCACTCTGCCCCCCACTCTGCCCCCCACTCTAGCACGACGGGGACCTGTGGGGGGCGGCGCGGGCAGCGGGGGGAGCGGCGGGGCGGGGGGCCGCCGTGCGCCGCGTGGGCAAGCGCTCGCTCGTGCCGCTCCGCGGGGAGCAGAGCGAGATCCGGCGCAGCCTCGCGGCACTCAGCGCCGCCGCCAGCGCCGCCATCGCCAGCCCGGTGAGGAGCACCGCTCGCTCGCTCGCTGACATGCTCGCTCACAAGTTCACTCCTCGCTCGCTCACGCGTTCACTCACTCGCTCGTTCACCTGCTCGCTCACTCACTGGCTCGCTTGCTCATATGTTCATTCACTCACTCCTCGCCCGCTCACTCGCTCGCTCGCTCGCTCACCCACTCGCTCATTCCCTCGCTCGCACGTTCACTCACTCACTCCTCATCCGCTCACTGCCTCACTCCCTCGCTCATTCACTCACTCATTCCTCATCCGCTCACTCCCTCGCTCGCTCGCTCACTCACTCACTCCTCACCCGCTCACTCACTCCCTCGCTCGCTCACTCACTCACTCGCACCTCACCCCCCTCCTCCTAACCCCCTCCCCTCACCTGCTTCCACACCCCCTTCCTGCCGTCCCACCAGGAGGCGTGAAGACCACGATGCAGACCCCTGGATCCCTGGACTCACTCCCTCCGCCCTGGATCTCAATCGCTCAACCTGCGTCTTATCCAACTCGTGGACATTTAAAAAATCGCCAAGTGAACCTCAGAAATACTTTATAAAAAAAAGTTTTAAAAAAACTCAAAACGGGGCCACACGGCCCCAGTATTGCAGAGCTGCCCCGATTTTCCTGGGGCCTGTTTTGAAAAAAAACGAAAACCACTTTTTATTTCACGCAACTGAGCTAAACAGCTCGTTTCCAGAAGGGCTATCACAAACGACGGCGAAACGAAGGGACGTATCGTGTGGAAATGTATAAACAGCAGCCAAATCCTCTGAGATGCGTTACGTCGATTGTCAATGTGGAGGGGAAAACCGTAGGAACCGGAGAAAAATCCACGTGACCACGGAGAGAGAGACACGAAAACTCCAAATATACAGCAGCAGGCGTCAGGGTCGGGATCGAACCCACGACCTCCTGTAGACCAGGCGAGGTAGTCAACATCTCACCACGGAGAGAGAGACACGCAAACTCCAAATATACAGCAGGCGTCAGGGTCGGGGTCGTACCCACGACCTCCTGTAGACCAGGCGAGGTAGTTAACATTTCCTAGCCACGGTGCGGGCCCACGGTCACGGACCGGTGGTGCGCATTCTCACTTAGGTCAACTTCGGGCGCGGCGTTAAAAAACATTTTTTTGTAACTATTTTATTTTAACTTTTTTTTTGCACAGCCGCCGAAAAAGTTTCGTTGTCGCGTAAAACGGAGAGATGGAGCAGCAATTGGCAGCGGAGAGTGGGATGATGATGGGGGGGGGGGGGGGGTCCAAGACTGGGCATTTGTGAAAAAGCGCTTCATAGCTCATCGGATTTCTCCAGCGTAAAACTTGTCCTCGGCACAGGAATGTGCCCCCCGTGGGGGAACGGAGACCCCACAAAGGTAAAGATCCCCCGTGTAGCCTTCAACAGGCTGTCGGCACGGGGGACGGCGTTGGGGGCGATATCGCCACCGCGCCGGCTGGACTCGTGTGGAGCGGAACAACGCGGAGGGAGAGAGATGTTTACATTTGCGTTCAAACTTTAGCGGCACCGCGGAGTCGAGAGGGGTGTGGGGGGGGGGGCCGGTCAGAGGCGTGCGGTCTCCCCCCTTCCACGGCACTCCACTTAAACTCTGGGGCCTCGGTGCTGCGGTGATTTCCAAGAGAGGCCGGGGAAAACGGTGGCTTTTTTTGTGCGGCCGCGTTTTGAAAATAAAACACCCAGGTGGAATTATACCCCCTCCCCCCGTGCGTGGTGCGGCGTTTGTTTGGAGAGAGTTGGGGGAGGAGGGAGGTCTCGCGGCGAGTCGGGGGTGGAATTATCTTTTCATTGGCTGCGTAACGCTGTGTGGAAGCTGCCCGGTCAGCGGCCTGTCGCTCCACACGAAGCTACGGCTCTTCTCGGCCACGGTTATGACTTCCCTTTTTCTACGCTTGCAAAACGTGGGGGACCCCCTTTAAAAGGAAACATTTAGGCAGGGAAGTCATGTACTGTATACTCAACTTCGCACAATTCTGAGTCACTAATAACTGCTTTGCCGTTACTTTTTGCCAATTATGGACTCGGACTATTTTCCTATCATCTCATAGTCCCTGGCACGTCATAATATGCTACACAGTGGCAGTGGGGGTCGCAAAATGCCGATTTATGACTAATAAACCCCAATGATCCGATCGAAATCAGGGATTTTGATCACCACCACGCGCACAAGGCCAATTCGCGACTCCTTACAGCGCGCAGGCCCGAGTCTAAAACCCCTCTCTCGTCAGGTTCCAATCACGGGTTGATAGCGAACCCGTCTCACACAGTGTCCCCGACAAAGCGCTGAGGCCCCCTATGGGCGGTGAGCCACCAGGCCCACTACGAGGCACACGGGGGGGGGGGGGGAGGGGGCTCCCCCATTGCTTGCACACTCACAACTCCATTCACACAAAGCACGAGAAGGACGTTGTTCACTTTCGGCGTACTTTTATTGAACGAAGAATGTGTTTTACACGAATCGCCGGCAATGTTTGAAAACCTGTGGTGGGGGGGGGGGTGTGTGGTGGTGTTCAAGTGCGACGACGCCACTGGTGTCGCCCTTAAATTCGTAAAACTTAAATCTGACAGCTAACTAAAGCAAGGGCGCTGTATTTACACCTCGACACGACTCGTAAGTCACCGGTACACACAGCGCACGCGTTCCGCAACGACCACATCCTCGCTGGGTTTGTCTCCCTCCCATCCCACGTTCACCGGCGATCGCCAAGGACGCCATTCTGTCAAATCGCTCCCAAAGGTTCGCCTCGAAACGCCTCGGGAGGGGGTCTGAGCCGCGTCTATTCGCGCACTCGCCACAAACCACGTAGCCGCGTGCACACAGAACGCGATAACCAAACGCTTAAAACGCGCACACACGGAGGGGGGGCAGAAAGTCGGCATTTTAGCAAATCATTTTTAAAATTCCATTAAAGCATCTTGAGAAACACGACAACAAAAAATTTCGCAGCTTCAATTTTGGCTAAATTACTTCATGAGCCGTCACGGACGAAAGGGGGGGTGGGGGGGGGGGTTAGCGCTGCGTGTTCAGTCGAGCGGACGAATGAACCGATCCCCCTGCAAGCCACACTGGGGGGAAGGGGGGGGTCACAGCCACAACAAAGAAGCTACCAGCAGGCGAATTCGCCACCCACTCGCTCGTGCCCACCCGGGCCGACAATTGGGCGCTCACACCAGGCGGTTATCAAAAATATCTTTATTCTCAGAACGGTAATAATAATTTACAGATTTCTGCCGCATATACACATGTATACAAGTCGTCGCGCGGGGTGGGGGGTTGGGGGGGGGGGAAAGGAGTCTGCCCGCTCACAGAAATGAACTCCCCAACGTGCCTCGAATTCTCCCCGATCGCTTGGCAAGGATTTCGCGACCTGCAGTGCAAAGTTGCCCAAGTCGCGGGAAGTTGTTCAGCAAGGGGGGGGGGGGGGGGGAGGGGGCTACGTTCCCGAGAGATGGGATGGGTTTCATCCCTTCTCGGTGAGTTAACGAAAGAAAATGTATTCTTAAGACCGAGATGGCGGTTCAAGTAAAGTGCGCCGTACGCGCACATGAGGCAGCCGCGTCACGCACTGCCACGCAAACGGACGTCCTCCTGCGGGCCCGAAAGAAACCCCAAAGCAGCAGCGGCCTCGGCAAGACTTGCGTGCGTTTGGTGGGTCCGACTCACTCTTTTGAGACATTTCTTTTGAGGAGAAAAAAATAAAAACCGCGCCGATAAACAGATCGCAAGCGGGCATGAGGATAGCGGCCGACCACCGCTTTTCACCCGCCTCGCATTTTTAATTCGATGGCCCTCACAGCACACGGCGGCGGCAGCAGCGGGCCTGGCACGTCAAACGCAACGCCGCAATGTTCACTCCATCTCCATTTTGACCTGCACGTCGGCGGGTCGCACCGACACCTCGGTGCCGCCCGGCGGCGAGGGAGAAGCGGTGGCGGCGGTGGCGGTACCGGCGGTGGTACTGGCAGCGGTAACAGCAGCGTTACCGGCAGCTTCCGCGGCGTCGGCGGGCCGTTCGCCCGCCCGGTCGGAGCCCCCGTCGGCGCCGTCCGGCGCGGAGACGGCGTCTCCGCCGGCTTCCACCGCGACCCCGGTCGGACGGCTCTCCCGCGACGGCGCAGCGTCCTGCGGAGCCGAGTCTGACGGGGAGATTTCCAGCGAGCTGCCCAGCGCCGAGTCCTGGGAGCCGCACGCGACCAACGACGCCGAATGGACGGCGTCGGCGGCGCCATCGTTGTCAACAACGCCGGGTTCGCGAGCGTCGCTCAGTGCGCACTCGAGCGGGTTCTCCTGCATGGAGGTCGTGGGAGTCGGAGTGAGGTCAAATGACGACTGGGGGGGGAAGGGAGGGCGGACACGGAAGGTGGACAGGGAGGGGGAGGGTCACCGATGCACATCACTCCCCAACGCACAACAAAATAAATCTCACATTGACCAAAACGCAAAACTAAGCTCTCTAAACTGTCCACGTGTGGGTGGGTGTGTCTACACGGTGTGGTCCGTGGAGAGTTTGAGCGGGGAGTGTGTGGTGGGGTGTGTGTGGTGGGGTGTGTGTGGTGGGGTGGTGTGTGTGGGGTGTGGTGTGTGTGGTGGGGTGGTGTGTGTGGGGTGTGTGTGGTGTGTGTGATGTGTGAGTGTGTGGTATGTGTGTGGTGGGTGTGTGGTGGTGTGTGTGTGTGCAATGGAAACGCCCCAATAGGCAGGGCGGGGCGAGGTGGGTGTACTCACATCCTTGTGGTCTTCGTAGCACGTCGGGTGGAACGTCTGCAACACGAGAGACGGGGGGGGGGGGGAGTCAGGGTGATTCGGGCATCACTCGCGCGCCTCGCGTTCGTTTACGATCAGCGCGATGGCGCACAGTTTCACGGCGCGTGCGCCTTGACCGATCACTCGTATGCCCTTTCAATTCACAGGCGCTCGCTACCAGCACTAACAGTCTGTGAAGGTTACACCGCGGGAGCTCTGTTTTTGTGTGCGAGCGTGCGTTGACCCATCGGGCACCGCCAACTCACCCGGCTGTCCACCCTGACGGCGTTCTTCAGGTGCCACTCCTCCTCGTCCTCGTCCCAGTACTGCTCAAACTGCTCACGGCAGATCTCGCACAGCTGGAAAGTCACGCACGCACGCAAGCAAGCACACACGCAGAGGACCAGCCCCTTTAGTCTCGGAGCACGCAACAGCGACTACGCCGCCGCATGGTGAACGACGGCGATGAACAACAGACGAACGGCATGCAACGACGACGACCGACGATGACCCCCCCCTCCCCGCCCTCCGCCCTCGCGAGCGCCTGCGCACCTCTTCGACGCCGGCGGGCCCGGCGGGCACGCTCAGGAACTCCTTCTCTCGCGTGGCCTCCTGCGTCTTGAGGACCACCTCCTCCTGCACCTGCTCGAAGAACTGGCTCTTGGCCCGCTCCTCCAGATCGGCGATCTCCTCAAACTCGATCCAGTCCTGCGGCGACGGCGGCGCAAACGACGGAAGGTCAAGGGTTGTTGGACAGAGCTCCGAGCAAACGAGTTTGACATCCGATTAGTGCGGTTGTGCCAGGCCAGGTGCGCTTTTTTGCGTGTTTAGTTTGTCGTCCTTTCCATTTAGCGAGGTTGGGTAGGTTACGGTGCGAAAGAAGTTTAACGTACACATATACATAGCACGGCTGGCTACGTACGGTGTGAAAGAAGTGCAACGTACATATGTAATGACAAGAGCCGGCTTGCGGTGTGAGGGGACTCGTGGCCACGGGAGGAAATGACGGAAGTCAGCCTACAGTACGAATGCACTAGTGGCCACGGGAAGTAATGACGGGGGTGTGACGGGGGTGTCAGTTGTGAGTGTGAAGGGACTGGTGGCCACGGGAGGTAATGACAGGGGAGTCAGCTGTGAGTGTGAAGGGACTGGTGGCTACGGGAGGTAATGACAGGGGAGTCAGTAGTGAGAACGAAGGGACTGGTGGCCACGGGAGGTAATGACAGGGGAGTCAGTAGTGAGTGCGAAGGGACTGGTGGCTATGGGAGGTAATAACAGTGGAGTCGGTTGTGAGTGTGAAGGGACTGGTGGCTACGGGAGGTAATGACAGGGGAGTCAGTTGTGAGTGTGAAGGGACTGGTGGCTACGGGAGGTAATGACAGGGGAGTCAGTAGTGAGTACGTAGGGACTGGTGGCTATGGGAGGTAATGACAGGGGAGTCAGCTGTGAGTGCGAAGGGACTGGTGGCCACGGGAGGTAATGACAGGGGAGTCAGTTGTGAGTGTGAAGGGACTGGTGGCCACGGGAGGTAATGACAGGGGAGTCAGCTGTGAGTGTGAAGGGACTGGTGGCTACGGGAGGTAATGACAGGGGAGTCAGTAGTGAGTACGTAGGGACTGGTGGCTATGGGAGGTAATGACAGGGGAGTCAGCTGTGAGTGCGAAGGGACTGGTGGCCACGGGAGGTAATAACAGGGGAGTCGGTTGTGAGTGTGAAGGGACTGGTGGCCATGGGAGGTAATGACAGGGGAGTCAGTTGTGAGTGTGAAGGGACTGGTGGCCACAGGAGGTAATGACAGGGGAGTCAGCTGTGAGTGTGAAGGGACTGGTGGCCACGGGAATGTTCGAGAAGGGAGCGTGGTCAGGCGACGGAATTAGACGGTGGAGTCTGCCGGTGGAGCGAGCGTCCAGAGTCGGCGAGAATGATCGAGCAGGGGGGCGTGGCCTCGTGTCGGTATAAAAGGGAGATGCGACGGAGACCTCCTGTATACCATGCGAGGTAGTTAACATCTCACCATGGGGAAGAGAGAGAGAGACACGCAAACTCCAAATATACAGCGGGCCTCAGCAGGGTCGGGATCGAACCCACAACCTCCTGCATACCAGGGGAGGTAGTTATCGTCTCCGAGCCACCGAGCGATTCAGCGAGCGCCGCTTACCACGAGCGAGTAGTACCAGCGGCGGTGGGTGACCTTCTTGCTCAGGTCCTTGTCCATGCGGTTCATGCGGTAGTGCCAGTCGAGGTGGTCGGCGTAGACGTCCGTCTGGCGCGCCGTGAAGCGCATGCCGCACGAGTAGCACTGGATGCCCGAGTAAAGGCGCTGCACCACCCCGTCGTAGCGCCTTCGCGCACACACGCACGCAACCGGATTAATACGCACACACTCGCGTATACTTGAACACACACGCACGCAACCGGATTAATACGCACACACTCGCGTATACTTAAACACACACGCACGCAACCAGATTAATACGCACACACTCACGTATACTTAAACACACACACATGCACGCAACCGGATTAATACGCACACACACACTCACGTATACTTAAACACACACACGCAAGACATCCTCGCAGCGCGTACTTTCAGATGCGCTTCCTTCCGATATTAGGGAGCCACTGGGAGCTGTCCACATTGAAATAATCGTTGAGATTAACAAACTCATTTCTTTAGAAATACTTTTTTGTGTTTTACTTTGTTATCCTTCCGCACCTCCAATTAGCACGGTTGGCAACGTACGGTGCGAAAGAACTTCAACATACATACATATGCGCGCACACACACACACACTTTTCAGAATAATTAAAATATCAGTAGAAATAAGATCGGCAAACCTACTTGCTATACCCGCCACACAGTGGGTCACCATCCAACATTGCCGAGTGAGCGACCACCACACCTAGGAGATGTTGACTACCTCGCCTGGTCTACAGGAGGTCGTGGGTTCGATCCCGACCCTGATGACGCCCTGCTGTATATTTGGAGTTTGCGTGTCTCTCTCTCCGTGGTGAGATGTTAACTACCTCGCCTGGTCTACACGAGGTCGTGGGTTCGATCCCGACCCTGATGACGCCTGCTGTATATTTGGAGTTTGCGTGTCTCTATCCCCGTGATCGCGTGTGGATTTTTTCTCCGGGTCCTCCGTTTTTTTCCCCTCCACATTTAGAATCAACGTCACGCGTTTGGCTGTTGATATAGATATCCACGTGATAATGATAAACCCCTACGTTGCGCTATCATGTGTCGCTAGGTCGCATCTGGGGCAAAATAAACTTGCTCGATGGTTTTAACGACGCGACGCTGCTCACTGTTTGAGGTCTTCGATGGCGAAGCCGGAGAGGTCCGGCATGTCGACATCGTCGTCCTCCTCCTCCTCCTCGTCCACCTCCTCATCCTCTTTCGAGGCCTCCTCTGCTTTCTTGGCCGCCCCCTCCGTCACCCGAGCGTTGCTCTCGTTGCGAGCGTCGTCTGCGGCGAGAGGGAGAAACGAGCGGAACGGGGTCAGAGAAACAAGCGCAGTGGGGTCAGAGGGCGAGAGGTGACCGGGCTGCTCGGAAGTGACCTCGCGGCGAGAGGGAAAAACGAGCGGAACGGGGTCAGAGAAACAAGCGCAGTGGGGTCAGAGGGCGAGAGGTGACCGGGCTGCTCGGAGGTGACCTCGCGGCGAGAGGGAAAAACGAGCGGAACGGGGTCAGAGAAACAAGCGCAGTGGGGTCAGAGGGCGAGAGGTGACCGGGCTGCTCGGAGGTGACCTCGCGGCGAGAGGGAGAAACGAGCGGAACGGGGTCAGAGAAACAAGTGCAGTGGGGTCAGAGGGCGAGAGGTGACCGGGCTGCTCGGAGGTGACCTCGCGGCGAGAGGGAAAAACGAGCGGAACGGGGTCAGAGAAACAAGCGCAGTGGGGTCAGAGGGTGAGAGGTGACCGGGCTGCTCGGAGGTGACCTCGCGGCGAGAGGGAGAAACGAGCGGAACGGGGTCAGAGAAACAAGTGCAGTGGGGTCAGAGGGCGAGAGGTGGCCGGGCTGCTCGGAGGTGACCTCGCGGCGAGCCGCCGGACACTGCCAAGAACCTGGGTTCGAATCTGGGTCTCGGTCGCTCGTCGATAAACTGCGTCGATCGATCATCTCAGAATGGTCATCGATGAGCGCGCAAGAACACCACCGGCACGGTTCGCCCGGGCTTTGCAAATCAACTGTGCTGCTGCATGCCGGTCGTGAAAATGTAAACTATCGGTTTGACCGCCACACGACGGAAGATTTACTGTCTGTGGCAGAGCGGGAGGAGGAGAAGTTGTGCCCCCACCTCCCCCCGCCCTGAGTGGACGACAGGTCAAGCGGAACACATCACTAGAAGCAGTCCCGCGCTATCCGCACTTCGTCTCACAACGGACAGCGACCCCGCCGGTTAAGGCGGGGGGGGGGGGGGAGGAAAAAAAACAGACCATCGCGGAGATCGCGGGGAGGGGGGGGGCGTACAAACGACGAGGGGTGTGGGGGTTCTCCTTCTCCACTCACCGGCGGTGCCGGGGGTCGTCGTCGTCTGGACTTGCAGGATTCCCGAGGCCACGAGCTTCGAGAACAGCGAGTTCACGTCCACCTGGCCGATGTGGTTGTCCGATCCCATCAGCCCCATCGCTGCCACACGCACACAGACAGACAAACACATGCAAACACGCAAACACACACACACACGCGCGCACAAGCAACGTCGTCAGCCGCCGTTTGCCACCAGGTGGTGGCGACGTCACCGCAGCACTAGATGCTAGTGGCGGTGAGTGGTCGTAGTAGTGGTAGTGAGTAGTATTGATGATCGGTGGCGAGTAGTGGCGGTGAGTGGTGGTGAGTGGTCGCGAGTAGCAGTAAGTGGTCGTAGTAGTGGTGGCGAGTGGTACTGGTGAGTGGTGGCGAGTCGCGGTGAGTGGTGGTGAGTGGTGGTGGTGAGTGGTGGTGGCGAGTGGTGGTGGCGAGTGGTGGTGGCGAGTGGTGGTGGCGAGTGGTACTGGTGAGTGGTGGCGAGTATCAGTGGTAGTGGTGAGTGGCATTGGCGAGAAGCAGCGAGTGGTGGTGGTGGCGAGTGGCATTGATGAGTGGCGGTGAGTGGTGAATGGTAGTGGTGGTGAGTGGTCGTGGTGGCGAGTGGCATTGATGAGTGGCGGTGAGTGGTAGTAAGTGGTCGTGGTAGCGAGTGGCATTGGTGAGTAGCGGCGAGTGATAATGGTGAGCGGTAGCGTTGGGGAATTGGGGAAGAAAGCAGCCACTCACACATGCGATGCTGGTGCTGCATGAGCTGCTGCTGGTGCTGCTGCTGCATGGGCCCGCGGATCATGGCGCCGTGCTGCAGGGCCTGGGACATCATGGCCACCTGCACCTGGGAGGCCGGCATGAACGGCTGGCCCGCCCCAGGGCCAAAGTGCGGCCGGGGTCCCATGCCCATGAGCTGCGGAGAGAGGAGGTAGAACGCCTTAGCTCAGTGGTTCTTATCAACCTGGGTGCATCACGGCATCATCCCCTGGGGGTGTGGCGATACGTGGCCGGAATTTTGTTCCAAGGTAAATCACCGAAACGCAAATTTAGCACGGGCACGTAAGTAACGACTACTTTAAATTTCGATTTAAAGCTTTCGTGACTGCAGGGATTCATCTTCTTGGTTATTTCGGTAAAGTCACGTAGAAGGGAAGTAATAAAATAATAAAAATAAAACATACTAAAATAATTATCACGATGTTTCGGCCAAAACGCAGATATGCAAATTCTTTTGTCAAGGTGCACTTCCCCCCTTCCAACCCAGCTTAAATAGACGCTCCAAGCCTGGTGGTGTTTCATTCAGACGCTGTCTCCCCGAGAGACCTGGTCTTCACCTGAGGACGGCTGCTTGCGTTGTGGCCGAAACATCGTGAGAATTATTTTATTATGTTTTATTTTTATTATTTTATTACTTCCCTTCTACGTGACTTTACCAAAAGAACCAATAAAACGACTACTTTGTTTCCTTAAACCCTATGTATTTATTAACACTATTACTTTTTTTAACGATTAAGTACCAAAGGGGCGTGCAAGCCTGCATTAAAGGTTAAGAGAAACCACTGCCTTAAGATGCTTCTGCAGAGCGCTGCTGGCAAGCCACGCACGCAACGCCACACGCACACAACGCCACACACGCACTAACGCCACACACGCACTCACGCCACACGCACTAACGCCACACTTACGCAACGCCACACTTACGCAACGCCACACGCACGCAACGCCACACGCACGCAACGCCACACGCACGCAACGCCACACGCGCTCACCTGCTGGCCGTGCTGAGGAATGCCCATGCCGAGGTTGCCCATGTGGTGGTCGTTGGGCCCCATCGCCATTCCCTGGAGGTGGGAACCCGGCGGGAATCCAAAGGGGCCCGTCTGGTGGCCCGGCTGCTGCGTCACGAACTGCGGCCCGCCGTCAAAGCGCTGCCCCCCGTGCGGCCCCTCAAACGCGGCCTGTTGTTGACGCTGCTGCTGCTGCTGCTGCCCGCCAAACTGAGCCCCGGCGCCGCCCGGGCCGTCGAACCGAGGAACCGAAGGCCCATCGAATCGTGGCCCCGGATGAGACTGCGGCCCCTCAAAGTGCAGCATGCGAGGCCCCTCGAAGCGGTGCCCTTCGAATCGGACGCCCTGCGGCCCTTCAAATCGGGGCACTTGCGGCCCGTCAAACCGCACACCCTGGGGCCCGTCGAACCTGGGGCCCTGGGGTCCCTCGAAACGCATGCCCTGCGGGCCGTCGAATCGCATGCCCTGGGGTCCCTCAAAACGCATGCCCTGCGGGCCGTCGAACCTGGGACCCTGGGGTCCGTCGAATCGCATGCCCTGGGGTCCCTCGAAACGCACGCCCTGAGGCCCATCGAACCTGGGGCCCTGGGGTCCGTCGAATCGCATGCCCTGCGGGCCGTCGAACCTGGGACCCTGTGGGCCGTCGAAACGCACACCCTGAGGCCCATCGAACCTGGGGCCCTGGGGTCCGTCGAATCGCATGCCCTGGGGGCCGTCAAATCTGGGACCCTGGGGGCCTTCGAACCTGGGACCCTGTGGGCCTTCGAACCTGGGACCCTGGGGGCCGTCGAACCTGGGACCCTGTGGGCCGTCGAACCTGGGACCCTGTGGGCCGTCGAACCTGGGACCCTGTGGGCCGTCGAACCTGGGACCCTGTGGGCCGTCAAATCTGGGACCCTGTGGGCCATCAAATCTGGGACCCTGTGGGCCGTCAAATCTGGGTCCTTGCGGCCCATCGAATCTGGGTCCTCCCTGCGGCCCATCGAATCTGTGTCCGCCCTGCGGCCCGTCGAATCTGTGTCCGCCCTGCGGCCCGTCGAATCTGTGTCCGCCCTGTGGCCCATCGAATCTCGGTCCTCCCTGCGGCCCGTCAAACCGGGACCCTTGCGGCCCGTCAAAGTTTGGCCCATCCAAGGCGGGCCCGTCGAACCTCTGGCCCCCGTCGAACACGGGCCCCTGGGGTCCGTCGAACCTCGAGCCGGGCCTATCGGGGAACCTGCCGAGGGGGGGGCCGTCGGCGAACCTCTCCGGGGGCCCGTCGGAAAATCTGTCGACGGGACCGTCGGGCCGGCCGGGCGGGTGAGGGGGCCCGTCAAAGCGGCGTGGAGGGAGTTCGTCGTCGCGCTGAGGGCTGCGCGGTTCGTCGCGCCACCACCCGGGGGGGTCGTTGTCTTTGTTGTTGCTGCTGCTGTTGTTGTTGAAGCCGCCGCCGCCGGCCCCGCCACGTTGGCCGAACCCGTCGGCGCCGTCGAAGGGGCGGCCGTGCGGAGAGGCGTAGGGGGCGTCCACCGCTGGCGAGGGGTCGCGCGAGCGCCGTGCCCGCAGTTCCTCCACGCCGGGGCCTGACGCGAAACAAAGGACGTTCAAGCGAGCCGGCGATTCCCTGCGGCTCCGTGAGCCTCGCCACGTTACCTCGGTGATAGAACACCGCGTCCGCTGCCTGCGTGGCATCAACCCTGAGGAGACCGGGGCTCACTATCGTTATCGCAGGCAGTCCACCGCGACTTACGGGCGCCCGACTATTTTGCACATCCGCACTTGCGAACCGCGGAAATATTTTATCCAGCGGAGCAATCCTCCGAGAGAAGTAGTGCGTGTAAAAGCTAGCGTGCGTGAATCGACTAAAACTCAAGAGAAAATATAGGTTGTTTTAGGTTAGACCGTGTAAATATAGAAATGTGTTGTTAAACCCGCCACCACCCGATACTGCCAATTGATAAGGTTTGTCACGGAAACAGAACGTACCAATTCGTTACTAGTGTAGTAGGTTCCAGGAGACTTGGACGACGTAGTTGGAGGCACACTTATTTATTAAGCACAAAGTACATAACAGGCCGAGATGTACAACACTTGAAGGGGTATCGGCCCCTTCACCCGTCTAACTGGGAGATCCACACTCTGTCACAGCTAGCCTACTCCTAGGTCCTCCACTACCGGGCTAGGGGAGGCTAGCTAACCCAGCCCTGGTTAAGCTGGGATTACGGCACCCTGAGTCCCCAGACCGGCTCTTACAAGAGCATCGGCTCTGGACTCTCGGGGCCACGCCACTGGCTTGCCCTGGTCGGTCCTGAGAAGGACAGCGAGCCAGGGGAGTCCCAGGGCCTATCTAGCCGGTCTTCTTGCTTCACTGGTTAAGGCTGAACACTGAACCCCGAGCCCTCCGGCTCACCGCCTTATATAGCAACTCCCCCACTGAGGGGTGGGGCCGTGGGGGATCCCAGCTCCGTGTCAGCCCCCCAGGCTGAAAGGTGCGGACATCGATGTAAGCGCCTCTCGGCGTACGGGGATAACCATGCCCAGTGTGTTTGTTAAGCCCTCCGTAACACCTCTACACTAGTACAGCACTACACCGGTGTGTTGGAGAGCAAAGCCACAACATTTACAATCTGGGTGTGTGCGGCAGTGTGTGTCTGGGTGTGTGCGCGTCTGGGTGTGTGTCTGGGTGTGTGCGTCGGTGTGTCTGGGTGTGTGTCTGGGTGTGTGCGTGTGTCTGGGTGTGTGCGTGTGTCTGGGTGTGTGCGTGTGTCTGGGTGTGTGTCTTGGTGTCTGTGTGTGTGTCTGTGTGCGCGTCTGGGTGTCCCACTCACCGGGAAGCTTCTCAAACTTGCCTCTGCGCTCCCCAACCTCCCGCGGAGGAACCCAGTGCTCGGGGGGGGTTCCCACTCTCCTGGGCCCCCCACCCCACTCGCCACGCTGCCCCCCCCTCACACGCGGAGGCTCGGGACCCTGGGGACCGGCGCTGCCCTCCCTGGGCAGCTCCACTCGCTGCTGGCGCCACACACACACACGCGCGCACACACAACGCGATTGTCATTTCAGCCGACGACGCTGCCGCAACCGTAACGGTAATTAACCACAATTTTGACCGACAAAAAGATCCCCCCAGCCGACACATCCCCCCCCCCACCTCCGCCACCCTGACAACCGCAAGACGCCGTTACGCACCTCCCGGCGCGCCCTGCTGCCTTCGTCGGCCGGCCCTCGCTCCTCGTCCTCCCTCTTCACCGCGGCTTCGTCCGCGCCAGCGGCAGCCGCGGCCACGGCCGTCGACGCGCCGCCGGCCACGGCGGTGGCGGCCGCAGGAGCGGCGGCGGCGGTCGCGGCAACGGGAACGGGGGGCGGCGGAGGCGGCTGGGGTCCCCCCCTCCGCAGGTTCGGCGATGGTCCCAGCAGCGGAGGCCTCCGCCCCAGCGTCGGAGTCATCAGCAGGGGCTTGCGGGAGACGCCACCGGGGCTGGCGGGCAGCGGCACCGGCTGCTTGCCGGGCCGCTTGTCGAAGGCGCTGGACTCGGCCGCGTGCGGGCCGTGCCAAGGCCCGTCGGCGAGGGAGCGGAGCGGCGGTGGAGGGGTCTGCAACGACCGCGGGCCGTCGCAGGGCTGCTGCTCCCCGTGCTGCGGGAAAGTGACGGAGCGAATTAAAAATGCAGCGGGGCGGTCGAAAATAAGTTACTACAGCAGAACGTACACACAGCGACGTATCATCGCCACCACCTCCATACTCGCGCACACACACACACCACCACCACCACCACCACCCACACATACAACCAGCTACACACGCAAACACCACCACCACGTACTCTTTGGTTATTTCAGTAAGTCACATAGAAAATAAATAAATTAAATAATAGAATACGAAGTTTCGATTGCAACTCAAGCAACCATCATCAGGTAGGAATGAAAGAAAAAACAAAACCTAGTAATGCAATACAACAGTTGGCTAACACAACAGTCAACACCCTACCTGGTTGATTACGTTCTTCGAAATATTGCTAAATTTGAGAGAGAGACAAACACAGAGACACAGAGACAGACACAACATAGACCACCACCGCCATCGGAGACTGGTGCCAAAGCGCCACTCACCGGCGCCATCGGGTGCACGCCGGGCGGCCGCTTGCCCTGCTGCTTGAGGCTCGCCTTGTGCTGGTAGTAGGCCATGTCGGCCTCGGACAGGAGGGGCCGCGGGCCCGAGTCGCCGCGAGGCCGCAGCTTGAACAGCTGGTTCAGCTGGTGCACCATCTGCATGTGCTGCTCGTTGGTGATGAGGCCGGACTCGCGCTGCATATCGGCCTGGGCAAAACCAACAAGGTCTTCACCCAACGGCGGACGGATCACGGCCAACAGTTTGTCCTTCCCCCGCACCTCCGATTTGCACGGCTGGCGACGTACGGTGCGAAAGAGGTTAAACGTACGTACTTGACGAGAGCTACCGCCGTAGACGGACAGACGGAGCGAGCGCGGCAAAAATAAATGTGGTTTACGTCAAACCGTCGTAACAGACGGAGCAAGCGCAGTGACGCTGGGTCAACCTTCCCTGTTGGGAAGCGTCAACAAAAGGTCACAGTGGGCCCCCCCCTCTCCCACCCCCAACTCGCTCGTCCCCTAGGCCCCCCGGCACCCCCCCCCCCTTCCCCTCACCTTGCGCAACAGCTCGTGCTTGTTGGCCTGCGTGATCTCCTTGGGGATGTGCAGCTCGGGGTCGGTGCTGGGCCGAGGGTGGTGCTGCGTGGGCGTGCGGGGGAACGGGAAGCGGCGGTGGACGCTGACCCCCGCGCCCCAAGAGTCCCTCCGCTGCTGCTGCTGCGGTTGGTTCTCCTGGCCGGTGCGGATCCTACAAAGACAAAGGGTCCCCCCCGCCCGTGTAAACTTAACAGACTGTCGGGGCAAGTGCTCGTCAAGCGAGCGGGCACCTATGAAGGCCGGTGCGGCACTCGAGGGGGTGGGTGGCCAGCACCACGCCTCGGCCGCCTTAGTCTCGAGCGACGGTGTTAACTGCATGCCGCTCTACGTAATTATTTGAGGTCGAGTCGACCTAGCGGAGGCCCATGACCGGTTCAGATAATCATCACCGTTGTTGGCCGTGAGCGGGAATCGAACTTGGGTTCCGCCGGGTTTCGTAGCGGAGCGTGGCACTAACTGCTGCACTACCGCCCCCCCACAATCCTACACCACACGCACATTCACAAGCCCACATACAGAAAGACAAACGCACAAGCACACACACCTCCTCTTCCATGTCGGCTAATTATACTATCGCTGACGACAAGCATGATCAAGACAGTAAAAATTAGTCAAAAGCGCACCCCTTGAACTGCTCCCAGGCAGAGCGGCGGAAGCGCTTGTGCAGGTGGGGGGCCTCGCCGGCGTTGGGAGTGTCGGGTTCGGAGGGGGGGGGCTCGGGCGAGAACTGGGGCGAGCCCAGGTACTCCGGCTCCTTCTCCACCTCGGGGGGCTTGTCCCGGGCCCCCCCACCGCCACCGCCGGCGACAACGCCACCACCGCCGCCACCACCACCACTACCGCGTTTGTTGTTGCGTCGCCATTCGGGGCCGTGCCGTGGGTGGGGGGCGCAGCCGGCCCCCCTGGGTGCACACAAACACACACACACAAACGCACACAAACACACACACACAGCGGCATTCAGACGGACGGGCACAGCAGAATCTCACATTGAAAGACTCGAGTCCGCAACCAGATGTTGATTAATGGCCAATCCTACCCCCCTCTTCCCTTCCCCCCTCCACTCCTTCCCGTCCCTCCCCTGTAGCCCTTCCGTGACCGCCCCTCCCCCCGGCTAAAGTGTCCCTCTCTTGCCATTCACTCATTCCCCAGCACCACCCCCCTGCCATCTAAATCACTCGACCGCTTTTAAAACTACGCCTTAAATCAAGGTGGCTCGAGATAAATATAAAGCAAGATTATTGCGCGTTTGGCAGACGCGTTTGCGAGGTGCTCAAAGCGAGCGCTGCACGCGTGAACACGCTGGGGGATGGGTGGCGTCGCGAAACCTTCACAGAGACGTGCACCAAGTGCGACCGTGCCGTACCTCGCAGCGGGCGCCCACCCGGCCTTGCCGTGCGGTCCCCGCGCCGGCAGGTTGGCCTGCAGCGGCACTCTCTCGGGAGTCGTCTTCTTCGAGCCGGCGCCGCTGGGGGCGGCGGCGGCCGCCGGGCCTCGCGGAGACCTGGGGGACTGGCTCCTCCGCCTCTTCGTCGGCAACCGCCCCTCCGTCATCGGCGAGCGGCTCCCACGGACGCCCTCGCCGCGCTCCCTCTCGCCGCGCTCCCCCCGCTCCCTCGCACGGCTACGCGACGGCGCTCCGGGGCTGCCTCCCTTGCGCCGCCCGCTCCCCCCGGCGCCGGCGTCGCTCCCCGTGGCCCTGAGCGGAGAGTCCAAATTCCTCCGCTTGGTCGGCCAGTCGGCCGCCTTGGCGGGGGACTGGCTGGCGCGCCGCTTGTCCGTCGCCCGCGGCAGAGCCGTCGCCGCGGCCGACGTCGCCGCCGCCGCACCCGCCGCGACCGCCGGCCCGGCCGGGGGAGGCGTGGGGCTTTTGTGGCGCGCGCCGCCGCCGTGCGACGCGGGAAGGGGGGAGCTCGTCTTCCTGCGGCCGCTCCCCGGCGCCCAGGCGGGCGGCGAGCGCCGACCCCTCCTGCGCGACGACGGGGACGACCGCCGGGGCGGGGGGGAGCGGTCGCGCGGCTTGGCGGACGCTCGCGCCGAATCGCGCGGGGCCTTGCGCCCGTCCTTGCCGGACGCGTCGCCCATCTTCTTGGGGTCGGGAGCGTCGCCCCCTTTCTTCCGGTCTCCGCCCGACGAGGGTTCCTTCTTCCGCTCGCCGCCGAACGGCGGATCCTTTCCGTCGCTCCGCTTGCCCGCCGCCTTCGCCGGCGCCTCGTGCCGTTTGTCGACCGGCTTCGATGCGGGGGACGAGCGCGCTCCGGCGGCCGGTCGCGCCGGCGCCGCCGCCACCTCGGGGGGGCTGCCGCCCTCGGCCCGGGGGGCGGGGCTCGGCGTCGCCCGGCAGGGCGAGGAGCGCGACGGCGCAGCGGGCACCGGCGACGTCTCCTTCGCATCACTGGGGTAGAGGATCGACGACAAAACACACGGCACGCGAACGTCAATCATCCATCACCACGGCACAGGCAGCCATGAACCCAGATCACTAAACCCAATGAGACTATCAACCCCTCGAAAAGACTACAAACCTGACTTGATCCTCCATCAACGCCAGCTGCTGCTGCTCGTGATGCTGCTGCGTCATCTGCAGCCGGGGGTCTCGGTTCATGCGGGGGTCGCGGTTGGTACGCGGGTCGCGCCCCGGGTGAACCATCACGGTGGCCGTGCCGTGCCGCGCCGCCGGAACTCCCCCGGCGCTCGTGGTAAGCTGCGAGTGAGAGAGCGGCGCCGCCGGCTGCGGCTTGATCTCCTGGACGGGCACGGAGGGGGGACGGTGGCCAACCAGGGGCCTGGGTGCTCCGGGGATGTTCCCAGACAAAGATGCCTCCTGCGGGGTGGGGGGGTAGGGGGTAGGTGAAGGAGAGCGGAGCGGTCGTTTACAACCATGCAGCATGACACGCGATATCTGTAGAGGAGAAGCATCAGCACGCGATGTTTTGTCCGTCGACGCGCGGATCACTCGGGAAGGGAATATTCCGGACCCGACGACGCCCGGCACTGCGAGGCCACGCCCCTCTCTCGCTGGCGACGCGAGTGGGCGGAGGTGGGCGCTCCCGTGTCCCCGTGCGACCGGACCAGCGGCGGATTTGACGACCGGAGAGAGAACGCGGATTCTAAACCAAAAAGAATACGAGCCCCGTGGGCAGGCGCCGCTCACTCACCAGCTTGGCCTTCGTCTGCTCGAGCTCCAGCTCCAACTTTTTCTGCTGCAGCTCCAGCAGCTGCTTCTGCTTCGCCAGCAGCTGCTGCCTCATCACCTCGGCCGCCTCCGGAGGGTTCGGCTCCTCAGGCTGCGGGGGGGGAAGACAATCGCGGTCAAACAACTCCCCACTGTCACCGGCGACCGTTCTATCGGGGAGGGGGGATCGTGTAAACGAGATGACCAAACACCCGGAATTCGTCAAACCGAATTCCGGGTGTTGGGCAACCCAAGACACATCGAACCTTTTAATGGCAAACGTCAAAAAATATATCTTTTTTTAAATACCAGTGGAAGTGTGAATGCACAAGTGGTTTGCCAACGCTTCCAACGCCCAACTTATGCCGGGGCTTCTCCGATGCGTTTTTTGGCTCGTACCGTGGGGGCGTTTCGGCATTGCCCGACGTGCCGCTCCATGTGCCTAGTGCTAAAACTTAGGCTCCAAGCAAGCGGCGTGAGATCTCAAGACGCGCCAAAACACACGGTACGACACAAACACACGCGCGCAGGTCAGCCGGCCAGCGGCGGCTCTACCCACTCACCAGCTTGGTTACGAACTTGGGGTTGACGTGAATGCTGCCGGTGTTAGCGGAGGCGGGCGGAGGCCGTATGGGCCACGCCGGGTCTATCTTGTTGACGTGCACGTCTAAGCTGTGGAGCTTCTTCGGCGGTAAGATTTGGTCCCACGTGGAGCGAAGTTTGAACATGTTCTTGCGCGTGTTCTCATCCACCTGCGCGACAGAGGGGATGAAATGCTCAAACCACGAAACTCGAACCGCAGGAGGCGAGGGGGGCGCCGCCGCCGACATCGCCCGGCCACAGCACCGTTACACACAGCTCGCCGCGGAAAAGATACAAGGCAGCGGCGGTGGTGACGGCTCTCCGGGCGTGGTTTTGTCCGGGTCGTGCAGCGGCGTCGTTCCGCGCGAAGCGTCGCTCTCGCCAGGAGCATCTTCCGCCTCGGCTCCTGGGCCCCTCCTCCCCCGACCGAGGCACTTGGTGCGAAACGTCGGGATGTCGCGCCGAACAAAGCCGCGGCACAAGCCGAAAAACCGCGCCGGAGAGCCGTGCGCGGCACAACCGCGAAAAAATTACGGTTGAGAAATTTGGCGACGGCACATTTGAGACTAAGAAGCGACGATTTGTATGTTACTGAACGCATTGGCGATCACGGTGTTGAGAGATTCACAACCGTTTCACGCAAGTAAAAAAAAAGAGCAGTATTTTTTAACGAAATGACAGCAACTTTTAACGCGTGCAAGACTCGACAAGTTTTACAGAGCAATAAACGCGAGCGCACAAAACAAGAGCCGGCACAAAAACCGAAGACCAAATGACGTTCAGGAACGTTTTAACGAGCGGCTCGTTTAATGACCGAGGCGGTTTTATTTTTTGAAGGATTTACTTGGGGAGTCGTTTAAAAAAAAGTTATACATCACATTCTGACAATGTTCAACTCGGGGGACTCGGGATTCCATCTTGGTTGACCAATTCAACTGAGGGGGGGGGGGAAGAAATGAAGTCCGATAAGAATGACGTGGTTTTTTTGTTGAGCCAGAATGGATAAGATCTCGGATAAATGTATCTCTTACAGAGTGGGATGGCTCAAAATACGTTTCTTTCCCTGTTCCGCAATAAACTCACTCGCCCCCCAGCTACCCACCCCAAAAAAAAAAACCTTTCACCGAATTTTATGGAACTCTTATCGCGTAACAGTTCACGGGCTGACGGTGCCATTCATTTATACCTTTTCAAAAGTGCAAGTAAACGTCGTCACAATGTTGTGCGAAAAGAACGCAAGGTAATCCTGGGCCACGTTCTTGATGATGGAGTCCATGAGGTAGAGCACGGGAAGGCGCTCCCCTGCTGGTGCCTGCAGACAGAGAAACTCGCACCGTTGAGGACGCGACACCGGCGGGAGCGCAGAGATGTTCGCCGTGCGCGCGCGCACAAACTCCGTACCGTCGCAATAATTACAACTACTTTTTGCGTTTTAAGTTTGTCGTCCTTGGGCCCAGCCCCCTGCGGTTGGCTACGAACGGTGCGAAAGATGTTCAACGTAGTACATACACCCAACTAGCAGTGCTTTGACTTAGGCAATCGAAGAAAAAAAACCCGAATGGTTTCAATAGTTCGCCTGAGTCGGTCAACCATCCGCAGGGGGCTCACTGTCACTACTTAAAGCGACGGATCCCAACGATGAGGCTCTTATATTCAATGCATCAATGCAGTGGTCACTGCAATGCTGTTGGTTGCTGCATGTTACCAACTGGAGAGAGGTGAACAATACTAACCACTTGGGAGTTGCTCTTAAATCATTAAACCGGTAAAAACATGCATCGGCATAGCAGTTTCCAATTTCAAGTTTTTTGTTAGCATTTAAAAAACATTAACCGCTTCGCAAACAAACCATTAAACAATTTAACCAAAAACACAACCAAACACTCCATTGCTGTTGGGGAAAAGATCGTCCCCACGCCAGGGTTCACAGCCACCTGTGAAAATAGCAAAATCGCAACTTCACATACCATGAGTGTCAAACATCCCAAACACGGTTCTCTCCAAAAGGCCTCCTTTTTTTTAACAATCTGCAAACGGCGGTTTTCTAAAAATTGCGTTTTAGAAAGGAGAATCCGCGGCTGGAATTAAGTTGAACACGGAATTATCGGCAACTCAAGGCCAACATTGAAATGACAATGTTTTTTTAAAGTTTATAGTTATTGTTTCCAACAGTTGCGATAACTGTAAAGCCACCGATGCAAAAATCCGGGGCAATTTTTGCAAACGCGTGAAATTTGGTTTCAGGCAAAACAAAAGCAATTTTGCTCGCAGGCAAATTGCCCAACACGAGAGAGATAAACGCCACGCACAACGTGGTCCAGAAACAGTCCCAGATTCCCCGCATCGAGCAGCCGGCTTTTTATTCCCTCGTAAAAACCAGACCACCACCATCACCACCGCAACACGTGGGCTGGTCGACGCAAGAAAGCGGAACTGTAACTGGTCCACGCGGATCAAACCTTTCGTATTCCCCCCCCCCACCGACCCGGTCTAAATCGGTGTCACTGCACCAACATAAAAAAAATGGTGAGCGACCCAACTTGACAAAGATTTCTCAACTACAAAGATGATGGGCCCCAAGCTTGGGAGTGGTCACGACCGTGAAAAACAAGGATTTCTTTGGGCCACTCTTCTCAGCCGTGTCCACGGTTAACGTCTTGATTTTGTCTTCGGGCACTGCCAGGGGTGGGGTCCTTTTGTAGTCTGCGCGCTGAGGTTTCAGGGGAAGAGGAGGATGTTGGTATGGGAAGGGGCAGCAGTTGGTGGTGGCCACAAGATGTTGAGAAATGAGGGGGGAGTGCAACTTGCCAAGCTGCTGCCATCAGCCGTGAAGAGAAGCTTGCTTTTAAGATGTCTGCACTAACATTGATACACAAAAGCCCCATTTGTCTTGGGTTAAATCCGACCCTGGCACAAACAGGGTGAAATTCCAATTTTTTTTTAAACCACAGTTTACTTGCACAGGTATTAGTTTACAACACCAACTGCTTAACGTGCGAGTACAAGGAAATGTTTTTTCCAGTGATGGGAATTTCACCTCTGTGTGTGCACTCAACGCTGTGGGGTTACAGCCAGCCGTAGGCTGCCGTGGCACGCACGCTTGCCCGAGATTGTTTGTTGTTGCTGTTGGGTTTGCTCGCGCTGCCACATTCGTGGATTTAACCTTGGAACACGACGCAGGTCAGCAGACGACCTTCCCTCTACCACACAAAAGTACAGCATGTTCCCAACGCGCTTGCGTGCGTCAAAAGCACATCGTACGGTGTGTTGTTTTCAAATTGCCCGAGAAAATGGTGGCCACAAGGCAATTTTTAACTGCCACATCCCAACACATTTCGATGGGCTTTAAGAGTCCAACGCGCGGTCAATGTGGCTACTACTCCGCAGAGTAGGGAGGGGTGGTGTCAGCGTCCATGTCAGCATGGCTGCCATGTCGAAAGCCTCGGGTCTAGAACACATTAACGCCGTCTTCTCGGGACATCAACTTTTAAACATGCTGTACATTTGCCTACGCGAGCTCAACCTCCGGCGACGAGTCGCCCAAACAGTGGCCGAGATTATAGCTGTCCTAAAGCCGGGAAAAGCCGCGTGTAAGGATCTATATTAGAGACGCACACACACAAATAAAAAAAATGCTGGCGGAGGTGCCTAAGAATTGTTGATCCTGGGCAGATTCCAGCCAGGGAAGGGGCCCAACGAATCCAGTGCAGGCAGAAGTGGGTAGCAGGGGGAGGGCAAAGGGGGGGTGATGGAAATTCTTCAAATGATTGCTACTCCTTGCTGCTGCACACTGCCAACTACAACACGAGGCGAGATGGAACTTAAGACCGGTTAGCACGGGGTGGTTGGTGGTGGGTGGTGAGGGGCTTTGTGAGGCCACGCACAGACGTCGACCCCCGGCCGTGACTCTAAAGACACTGTTTGCTCCAGAGTCCCAGGGAAAGTAACACACCCACAGTGGTTTATTTTCTTTATTTCATACACAGTGCAAAATATCTATATACTTTTGTTCGATTATCGCTCGTGAGGTTTTTTTTGTTGTCGTTTTAAACTTCGTTACGTGCGCTTTTCTTGTTTAAACCGCTGACTTTAGAACCAAAAAAATTCATAATAAGACTTTAGGTAGAAAAGGAAATATTTTTCAAATATCACACCGGCTGCTTTGGGAGGCAGAAAAAAAACCCAGTCACGCAGGCGCAGATTAAATACTGAACGCCCGTGGCAAGTGCTGTAGTAAGTTGAATTTTAAACACACGAAGTGTTATGCAAGCGGTAGGGGGGCCACACGAACTCACCCCGCCCGTAGTCATTACATCACGCCGCCTCTGTGAAAGCTGTCATTATCGATTGCTATATTGTGCAACGTATACAATATATACGATACTGGCTGTACATATCCCTAGCTATCTCTACAGACATACATGCACGCAAACACAGTTGATAAATATATATCTGTAAGTACACATTTACAGATACATATCCAAATTGGATATTGTTGGCAAGTCTTCTTCGAGTCTTGTGCTACGAAAACAAAGATGTGTTTAAATGTCTTAAAACATTAAGTTACTTCATAGACCTTTGTTTAAAGTCCCAACACCAATGTCTCAGCAACGGCCTCGTAAGTTACTGCCGAGGAATTTAAAATGCAGCCCATCACTCCCCTACCGACCATCGACGATTTCCGCAAAACCATCTGCCACAATTACAACACCCCCACCCCAACCACGTGTGGAGGTCACGAGTTTGTAGTAAATTGGTCAACTCAAGCGGGGAAGATAATGGACGAAACTGGGAATCAGCGCGGTACAATGTAACGATTCGTCCCAGATGGTGAACTCTACCCGGTGGCCAGAACGTTAACTAAACTATAAAAACGTTCAAAAATAAAGACCTTAGCGCGCCTTTAAACAAATCAAACGGCGGCGCATCCTTCCTTGAAATTAGTCAAACCAAGTCTTTCATTAACATTACGCGAGATATAGAAATAGGCCGTGTAATTTGCTTACGTTTTACGTACAGCAGCATTATTGTTAAGCACGGACTCAACCTAAAATCGGCGCATCGTTAAGAGCAGTCGCAATCACTCGTGCTGTATTGTACACAGCACTTGCACACGTAAAGACAATGTCCCAGTGATTAACTTTAATTATAGCCACTGGCCCACTTCTCAACTAGACGGCCAAATTAGCAATGTCGTGTTAATACTAAGATCACGCAAGAGACGAGGCCTGAACCAGCCAGTGGATATCCAAATGTGCTGTATATAACGCCATCGGATGTTTACTATTAGTTAAACGCGTTCTATGGTTAACCTGTTATAAGGATCAGTGCATTTCACAATTATTTACTTTTATGCGAGTCACATCAGATGTGTACTCAAGACGATGTGTAGCAAGATACTTAACGAAATACTACTACACGCCATCACCAGAGACATCGTAAAAAAAAACCTACAACGCCCTTTGAATGTTGGTTATTCTCGGTCGAATACCATTCACCAAACCCGCACTGATGAGCGGTGACGAAGTATGTTCGCGTAACACGATGTAGGCACGGCGATAAAACCACAATGCGTACGAACTTTTTTACCCGCACAAAAAAAGCCGCAAGGGCAATTTAACATTAACGCGATCACGTTACGAATTACATTTCGACTTTCGCGTCTCCCTCAAGCCGATGTTTTTAAACAAAAAAATGTAACAAAAAAAATCGGTGTGGATGGCGTGGCTTTCGTGAGAAAACCCCGCCGTTAACTTAACATTTGACCGTGGCTTTTTTAAATGGTAAAAAAAAAAATAGCCTCGTGTTAGTTTTTTTTTCCAACTCGAGGCCCTCTCTCTGCCGTTCGGCCATGTTTGTTTCAAGTCGCCCTCCTCCCGAAAAAAAATATAAAACACCTCATCTCCTCCCCCCAAAACAACCAACGAATAAAACCGCCCCCTAAAAAAAAATCTCACACGCGTGACAAAATGACATTGTTTAGTTTGTAAAAACCTTGGCTATTTGCGCTTCAATAATCTTGACGATTTGCGACGCGAAAGGGAGATTCTCCTCCGCCAGGATGGTCAGCATGTTGATATGCGGCTTGCTGTTAAAGGTCAAGTCTTCCAGCGACGACTTGTACTCCTCGCACACGTCCTCCGCCATGGCTCACTCTTTACCCACAACAGGGGGGGGGGAGAAAGGAACGACTAAAATAAAAAAATAAGAAATCTATCGCGAGGTGACGATAGGCCGAGGTTTACAAAAGAAACTGCCACAGCAACTGCGTCTGAGGCACACCACAAAATGGCCGGGGAGAGGGCGGTCCCCCGCTTATATAGGGTCCCGCCTCCAACCCCGTGACGTCATGAAAACCTGGAGGGGCGGGCTGTACCAAGTGGGCGGGGGCGGGCCGTACAAAGTGCGTGAAGCGGGCTGTACCAAGTGCGCAGGGAGGGACGGGCTGTACCAAGTGCGCGGGGGGTGTTCCGTACCAAGTGCGTGAAGCGGGCTGTACCAAGTGCGCAGGGGGGGCGGGCTGTACCAAGTGGGCGGGGGGTGTTCCATACAAAGTGCGCGATACGGGCTCTACCAAGTGGGCGGGGGGGCGGGCTGTACCAAGTGGGCGGGGGGGCGGGCTGTACCAAGTGGGCGGGGGGCGTTCCGTACAAAGTGCGTGAAGCGGGCTGTACCAAGTGCGCGTGGGGACGGGCTGTACCAAGTGCGCGGGGGGTGTTCCGTACAAAGTGCGCGATACGGGCTGTACCAAGTGCGCAGGGGGGCGGGCTGTACCAAGTGTGGCACATCTTCTTGGTTCATATTCTTAGGTTTTTTCGGTAAAGTCACGTAGGTCAAAAAACATTTAAAAGTAAAATAAAATAAAAAATAAAAATCACGACGTTTCGGAGGCAACACACGGAGGCAACGTCGTGATTTTTATTTTTTATTTTACTTTTTAATGTTTTTTGACCTACGTGACTTTACCGAAAAAACCTAAGAATATGAATCATTGCAGTCACGAAAGCTTCAAATCTAGAATCTTCTTGGTTCTTTCGGTAAAGTCACATAGAATGGAAATAATAAAATAATAATAAAACATAATAAAATAATTCTCACGACGTTTCGGCCACAACGCAAGCAGCCGTCCTCAGGTGGAGAGCAGGTCTGTCGAGAAGACAGAGTCTGAATGAGTTGTGGCCGAAACGTCGTGAGAATTATTTTAGTATGTTTTATTTTATTTTTTTATTTACATTCTACGTGACTTTACCGAAAGAACCAAAGCTCCCCCCCTCCCAAAAAATAAAACATGCTTCAAATCGCTTTAATATTCAATGTGGCGCTGCACTCTGATGTTGTAGGAGAAAACATTTATTAAAAAAGTCTATTTAATTAAGTAGAACGTCTTGTTTATATTTATTTAAAGTTGCGCATTTTGACGTGACGTCACATTTCTCACCCCCCCCCAATGTGCGTGACGTCATTTATGGACGGCCCCTTCGTAGTACTACGTAGTTGCAGTAGTACCAGTTTTTCGCGACCCATTTCAACCATAATACAGATTTTTTTTTTGTTACTAGTACAGCACACCGGTAGTAGTAGTAACTACTAAGCAAATCTTGATTTAAGTATCACGACAAATTGTTAAACTCAACAAAGAATCCTATTCTCGAGCCCACTCACACGTGCGTAGGTTGAACCCTAAGAACCTCACAACTTTTCGATTTAAAGCTTCTTTCGTGACTGCAGGGATTCATCTTCTTGGTTCTTTCGGTAAAGTCATCACGTAGAAGGGAAGTAATAAAATAATAAAAATAAAACATAATAAAATAATATTATTTTATTTTATTATGTTTTATTTTTATTATTTTATTACTTCCCTTCTACGTGACTTCACCGAAAGAACCAAGAAGATGAACCTCACAACAAATGGGAAGTGACGTCATCTAAAGCGCAGTCCACAATGGCTGGGTCTCGACCAGCGAGACGCGCAGTTCGCTAACTCGTGAGTTTAAAAGTTAATATTAAACAATAATCAATAACATGTTACCCCCCTGGAATCGATTAACTTATGGGGCGACCGCCATCATAGGTAGGGGCGGTGACGTCACGACACGTACCCCCCGCCCTACCTAAGATGGCCGCAATTTTAAACGCGTTAAAACTTTTCACATCAATTGAAGCTATAAAGTTGTCGTTTTTTTGTTTAAATTCCACCGGGTAAAGCCCACTGAGAGATTTTTTAAATACTTTTTTTTCAAGAAGCGACCTGGCGATCGCTTTGTTGAGCTATCGTTTGTGGCCAGGCAGCGTTATGAAATGTTAATTTAATACCTTAGTGGGTAGGATTGGGATGGTTTATTTGTGTGGTTTGAGTGATTTATTTACTATTGATTTGATTTATTTACCTTTATTGTATTTTGCGCTATTAACGCATTGTCCTTTTTTTCCTCCCCCCCCCCTCCACATTCATATGCGTGCATTGAGATTGTTTAAGATTAGTTTTGCTGCTGTAAATGTCCAAATGGGCCACTTTTTGTCGATTCTGACCAATAAGTTAATAACTCTGTGGGCTTTGCCTGGCAGGATGGGGATGATTTAGTGTTGTATTTCTGTTTGGGCGATTTGTTTAACTTTCTTGGACGTTGCACTACGATCGTGTTTGTGTTACTGTTGTTGTGACGTTCTTATCCAGTGCCCTTACTGGACATGTGTGACATTATAGAGCTTCATAGCTCATCGGATTCCTCCAGAAGTCGAAATAAAACACATTCCTGCGGAGGGAGCTGGTAGGAACGTTGGGTTGCTCGGTCAATGGCCAGGGTCAACGGCGGCGTGGTGTATTCCGCAAATATGGCCGACTGTGAGGGTGGGCACAAGCCGGCGTGAGTAGGTTAAACGTTGAGCTTTATAAGGGCACCACGGGGTGACCAGCCCCTCCCCACCCCACCACATTCTGGCGAATTGCCTGATGATGCTGGATGCAATTACCAGCGAAACGTCGTACTAAAATGTTGTGGTTTCACGCTTCAACACACCGGTGGGCTAAAGCAGTGAACTATTTGTCTTTTGTCAACGTGACACTTTTTTACTGATTGGCCGTGTCGAGTGGTGGAGGGTTACGACACATTTATAAATAACGCGATCTAAACCCAAAAACGTTGATTATGAATATTGGTCGTGAAAGCCTACGTGTTAAACACATACAGGGTGCTTCAACAGATGTTTTAACAGTCTCCAGACCTTAATCCCATAGAAAATCTGTGGAGGGAGCTGAAGGTTCGAGTTGCCAAACGTCAGCCTCGAAACCTTAATGACTTGGAGAAGATCAGCAAATAGGAGTGGGACAAAATCCCTCCTGAGATGTGTGCAAACCTGGTGGCCAACTACAAGAAACGTCTGACCTCTGTGATTGCCAACAAGGGTTTTGCCACCAAGTACTAAGTCATGTTTTGCAGAGGGGTCAAATACATATTTCCCTCATTAAAATGCAAATCAATTCATAACATTTTTGACATGCGTTTTTCTGGATTTTTGTTGTTATTCTGTCTCTCACTGTTCAAATAAACCTACCATTAAAATTATAGACTGATCATTTATTTGTCAGTGGGCAAACGTACAAAATCAGCAGGGGATCAAATACTTTTTTCCCTCACTGTACCTATTGCAAGGCATCACGTCTGCATCAACCACACATGATACATGCAGACATACATGTGGCTCTGATAATAATGTCAGCATTTGTTTTTGAAACTGATTGGCCTGCACCAGAGGACAGCCTACTTACTTCATGGCCTCGTCTCACCAGTGTCAGACCGGAGAACGTCGAAAAGGCACCGCAAATCTAAAAGTATTAATGGCTTGGGCTGAGCAATTATATCAATGGGACCTTTTTGGCAGTATCAAGACAATGGTAGAAAAACAGTAATAATAAACAGGAGGCGTTCAAGATGATCAAATACGGTGCTGGATAACTACAGCCATCCGCATGCAGCAGCCACCACAACTACCGTCATCCACACCGCTACCGCCACCACCACCACCGTCACCACCGTCATCCCCACCACTACCGCCACCACCACCACCGTCACCACCGTCATCCCCACCGCTACCGCCACCACCACCGTCGTCCCCACCGCTACCACCACTGCCATCACCACCACCACCACCGTCATCCACACCGCTACCGCCACCACCACCACCACCGTTGTCCCCATCGCTACCGCCACCACCGCCACCGCCGTGACCCGGCTAAAAACAACACCGCGCTGTTCACTTTAAATTAGACATTTAATGCGTTGCTGCTCTGGTAAAAAAAAACACACACAAACACACGCGTACAAAACTCCGCGACGCGCATCGAAGTTATTGCTCGGATACATCCTCCACTGAGCGTCGTCACATTTTACAACGTGAAAGGCACGAAGGGCAGAGAGGGTGAGGAGGTGGTGGGGTGAGCTCACAGCCGATGGGTCGCGTCCGACACGTGCCGTCATGTCAAGCGTTGCGCGATAACACGTGTGGCCTGCCAAACTCCCCATCGGCCCTCGCAACCAAACGTACGCCTCGGCCGCACCGTCCAAATTCCATGGGAAAAAAAACACGTGGACTTCCAAATTACTTCAACTGGGGGAGACCCATGCCCACTGGGGAGACCCATGCCAGAGGTCGCAACCGGGTACCCGATACCCGTACCCTACCCGATACCCGGCTACCCGTACCCGGCCGGGTACGGGTAGACCGTGAGTCACCGGTGAGTAACTGTTTGTCACTCATTTCCCAACGTCTTGTCTCTTCTCACAATTCAAGTTCCTAGAATCAACCCACCCTCGCCTGCAACATGGCTTGATTCCAGAGGTCGCAATCAGGTACCCGATACCTGTACCCTACCCAGCCGGGTACGGGTAGGGTACCCGTTTGCGACCCTGGTGCGGCCGGGTACGGGTAAGGAATCAAAACCCGTTTGCGACCTCTGACCCATGCCCACTTGTGGGCCAGCGTTGGTGCCGCATAGATAGGCAACAGCTGCCCCCTGCAGTCCCCTTGGCTCGACTGCAGCACAGCGGCATTGCAATTGTTCAGACGGGGAGTGATGTAAAGGCACTTTGAGTTGCTCATGCATTTCAAGTGGCTCCAACTCCTCAGCATTACTCGAGGCTGGATATACAGGTTTCTTCGGTTTGTGCGGTTTCGCTTGTACACTGCTGACCTACTGCTATCCAAAATTCGCTTCATGCGGTTTGGATTCACTGCATGCGGCTATGCGGTCGGACGTGGGACAACATTGTGTGTATGCTTCTCGGCAAGCAGCTGTCTCACACACAGAGATACATACACACAGATTACATGAAGATGCACACAGAGATACACACACAGACAACATTGTACCGCGTGTGTACCGCGTGTGTACCGTGTGTGTGTACCGCGTGTGTACCGCGTGTGTACCGCATGTGTACTGGGTGCGCTACTCGGCAGGCAGCCGTCCCTGTGCGGTTTCGCTTTGTGTGTCCTGCACTGGGAATGCATCTCCTACTTCTACTACTACCACCACTACCACCGCCGCACAGAGTGAGAGAACACCGCTGCATTCGACCTAGCATCACCGCATTTCGGTTGCCAGCGGCCGCTCGGTCACCCCTTTGCACGTGAAGCCTGCAGAGTGGATACGCAAGCCCTCCGAGCGTGATCGGAGTTCAACCGGCAAGCGAAGTGTGTTTGTAATTCCTGCTTGGCAAGGGTCTAAGGGGAATAAGAGGTTTCTCACCCCCTGCACCACCGCAGCTGAAGGCACCGCACCACCGTCACGCCCTCGGCGGTGCCGTGAGAAACACCGGCTTGCGTCCCCGTTTTGCGATGGGGGACACCGGTTCACATCCGGTTCGAGGGTCGGATTAGCCAGCGGTGGGCAACCCAGACGAGGCGGTGGGCCACGTGAGCGCCCCTCCTTGGAGGAGGCCACCGCCAGGGGCTCCACGGGACAGCAGGTTGCCCCCCCACTGGTTTCGCCCGTCGTCGTCGTCGCTCATCATCGATCGTAACCTTTGGCGTCGCATAAAATAAGTTCTAATGCGTGGGAGGTAAACGGGACGGGGTGGGGGGGGATTGTGGAATTTCCACCGCCAGCTTCGGCGCAGCCGGTCAGTTCAAACCGGGCGACCATGTGGGCAGGAAGACGCTGCTGGGGTTGCCGGGCTGGGGCGACGATGGGTGGTGGTGGGGGGCGGGGGGGCGAACTGCGACTGCTGCCAAGGAACCGATCGCGCGGTACCCATGCAGCCTGTGCGTCGCTCCCACTAGGCCGGGAATAACAAGGGGGGCCCCCCGCCCCCCCACCCCCGCCGCCGCGCGGGTCGTTGACCGTACTTCACCACGCCGGTCGGTGGGAGCACTGGGGAGCACCGCGGGCCGCTGGCGTTGGGCGATCGTTGTTTGCGAGCGCGAGCTGTGCGGCCTCCTCCTGGCGTCACTTGCGCTCCATCCCAGCGGCCAGGGCCAGGGCCAGGGATTCCACTGCCGACACAAAGACGGAGAGAGGCAACGGTCCCCTTCGTTACGTTGCACGGTCCACGGGGCGGGGGGGCAGGTGGTGTGGGCAGCAAACGCCTGGTGATGCCGATGGCACAGTGCTGGCCTTCACAGTGTGTTCAGGCCAACACGGGGGATCGTTGTCTTGGTTGGTGTGCGTGTTTACGTGCGTGTCGGTGCGTGCGTTGGTGTAGGTGCGTGTCGGTGCGTGTTGGTGTTGGTGCGTTGGTGTTGCTGTGTGCGTGTTGGTGCGTGCGTGTTGGTGTGTTGGTGTTGCTGCTTGCGTGTTGGCGTGGTGGTGTGTGCGTGTTGGTGTGTTGGTGTTGCTGTGTGCGTGTTGGGCCGTGCGTGTTGGTGTGTGCGTGTTGGTGTGTGCATGTTGGCGTGTTGGTGCGTGCGTTCTCACGGTGTGGGAAGCTCCCGCGCCGCACGGCTTTGTTGAGAATCGTGACGAGGAACACGTGGCAGCTCTTCAAGTCTCCCTCCGTACGCGCAAGCACGTCCGCACTGCTCACGCACACACACGCACGTACACACATGCACGCACACACACGCACACACACGCACACACACACAAACACACGCACACACACGCACACACACACTCACGCACACACACACACACACAAACACACGCACGCACACACACACACACACGCACACACGCACACACGCACGCACACACCCAGCGATAGCCTCAACAGACTGTTGGGGCAGGTGCCTTTAGCGAGGAGCACCTCATGAAGGGCGGCAATGCGGAACACGAGGGGGGTGGGTGGCCGGCACAACGCCCGGGCCCGCCTTTGTCTCCCCGGTGGCGATGTCGACGCACCGCACCAAAGTCGTCGTGTGAGGCTCCCCCACCCCCATGCACTCCATAGACCGGTGCCCCTTTAACCCAGGGGTCGGCAATCAAAGTAACAAGAAGGGCCGTTGGTTTTTTTTCGAATTCGGAATATAGCTTAACAACAAAAAAAACCCCAACTCAGTATTTCAAGAGCCGCCGATGCTCGGTGGTGAATGCGAGAGGGCGGGTCCCTCGGTAAATGACTGCCGCGTGCCGCTACGGAGCCGCAGGGTCGCCGACCGCTGAGCCAGGCTCACGCCAAGTCGGACCCAACTCAAACAAATAAATTATTCAAGAGATAGGAATAAAAAATCCTTAAAAGAAGCGAGCGAGCGAGGTTGGGGCGGGGGGAGCCAGCGGAGCGAGCGTCCGGAGAAAGTGAATCCACAGCCTGGGGGCACTCGCGTGAGACGAGGTTCCGGTCGTCGTCGTCGTCGTCGTCGTCGTCGTCGTCGTCGTCATCGTCATAATCGTCGTCGTCATCATCGTCGTCATCGTCGTCATCATCGTCATCTTCATCGTCGTCATCGTCGTCGTCGTCGTCGTCATCGTCATAATCGTCGTCGTCATCATCGTCGTCATCGTCGTCGTCATCATCATTGTCGTCATCATCATCGTCATCATCATCGTCGTCATCGTCATTATCATCATCAAATGCGAATGTGGTCATCCAGCACACACCGTACAACGACACAACGCCCCGACCCACAAACACGAAGGAGACGTCACAGCGATGATGACGATGATGACGACAACTACTTCGCTGCTCCTGCCGCCACCGCTATCTGGCTTGACCACCCGAATGTGAAATTGTAGTCGCCGAGCTCTGCATCTACATCGATCGATCGAACGAAGGAGGTCATCGTCGTACGAGAGAGACGTGACGCGTGGCGCGCGGTGAGGTTGTACTGCACGGTCGCTCGCTCTCGTCACCGGTTGGGCAGCGCTACGGTGCGGGAGTTACCGCAGAGCGGCGGGGCCGGCTCGCCAGCGATCGGCAAACACCAGCGCCAGGTTGCACACCTTCATGATGGCCTGCTTCACGTAGCTCACCTACGCTCGCAACACACACACACGAAGCACTGGCATTCAGCCCTGTGGACACTCCAGGCAAGCACTAACAATGTACGTGAACACACTGTGTGTGTGTCTATGTGTATACGCGCGTGTGTGTGGGGAGCGGTAGTGTAGCGGTTAGCGTGCAAACACCAGTGACGATTATCTGAACCGGTCCTGGGCCTCCCCTAGGTCGATTCAGCCTCAAGTGAGTACCTGGTGCGGTGTGTAGTACACATCGCCCCTCGTGTGCCGTGTCGGCCTTCGCAAGTGCTCTCAGACAGCACTTGACCCAACAGTCTGTGAAGGCTATACGGCCTGACCCTGCGCTACGAGGTGGGTCAAGGGCCTTCAGCTGTGTCGCTGTGCGTCTCCTCCTGTGTGGTCCAGGCACCCGTGGCTGGCCTACCCGCTGCTCGAATATCTGAACCATTTCCTTGGCCCGCCGTGGGCCTTAAATGAGTCCCTGGTGCCGCGTGGAAACGTCAGCATTGGGGAGACAAAGCCGGCCGGGCGTGGTGCTGGCCACCCTCCACCTCGTGGCGGCCTTAGTACGTCCTCGCTCAGAGCACTTGCCCCAACAGGTTTGTGAAGGCTAAAAAATTTAATTTAAATTAATAAAAATAAAATAATAATAATAAAATCACTACGTTTCGGAGGCAACACAAGTCTCCGTCATCAGGTGGGACCGTCACAGCCAGATTTGCTGCATCGAGTGAGGCAGAGATTCCAAGATGCAAGCTCTTAAATACAAGTTAAGGGGAAGGAGAGGGGGGGGGGAGCTTATCAGAATGTGGTAGCCAATGAATGGAACGTATCGGGAGGGGGGGGGCGGGGCTAAAAGAGAGCACGAGGTGCACGTGTAAACAAAGAGTATGAATCCTTGCAGTCACGAAAGCTTCAAATCTAGAAATGTGAAGGCTATACGGGGGGAGGGGGGTGGGGGGTGGGGGGTGGGGGGGTCTCTGTCTTTGTGCGTCACCCTGTCGCGCAGCAGGCAGCGGTCGTGAATGGCCGCCAGGAAGTCTCCGTGCGCCGCCAGCAGCTCGTCCAGATCGTAGGCCCCGTCGAGCCGCGGGCCGAACTCCAGCCACGTGCTGTGCAGGATCTGAGAGGAAATTCGAGGGAAAAAACAATGGAATTTACCCTGTCTGGCAATATAAAGCGGGTGTTACGATGCTCAAACACCAAACAGAAACCCCTATTTGCACGGCATCGATTCTGCAGGCTCCGAGGACACGTCACTCTTTAATTTTTTATTATGATTATTATAATAGTTCCGCTAGTTTACCCAGCAAAGCCTCACGAGTCTCCAAGACTCAGGTGCTAGCCACCCAACCACCCCCCTTGCGTGCCGTGCCAGCCTTCATAGGTGCGTTCTAGATTTGAAGTTTTCGTGACTGCATGGATCCGTCATCTTTGTTTTTTTCGGTAAAGTCACGTAGGTAAATAAGTATAACCCGTAAAAAGTTTTTCACTATAAATCCTGTATATGCGTGGCAGCTAGAGTCCTCTCGTCCCCTGGCTTGAGATGGCTGCCACCTATGGGTCAGATGATTGCATTGCACCATTAAGCAATTGGTAATTAAATATAATCTTTTTGTCCTAAAAAGTGTAAAATTTTGGAAAAAAAATTTCACGAACATTAATTGTCACGCACAACGAGTCTGTGTGGAAAATGTCAGCTCGACTGGATCACGGGAAGTGGGTTAAAAAACGACCGAAAGATTTGCACGGTCGTAAGCAAGCAAGCAAGTGAACTTAATATAAAGGATTTAAAAATATAATACATTTAAAATTAAAACAGCTACGGTCAATTAAATCACGACGTTTCGGGCGCAACACAAGCGTCCATCTTCAGGTGGGGACAGACACAGCGAGAGAACAACCGCTTAAGTACGCCTAAGAGATGGCTGTGACGAGGGGGGGGAGGAACCAGAGTGAGTGTGGGGGCGGGGTGTGCGCTGGGAGGTGGGCATGGCATGGAGTTCAAACTAAGGCTTTGTGATGCAGGGGGTGGATGGCGGAAGTTGAGCTGGTTAATAAGAAAGCCGAGTTAAGCCGATTCTAGATTTGAAGTTTTCGTGACTGCAAGGATCCATACTCTTTGGTTTTTGAGTTCATAGGTGCGACTCGTAAACAGCACTTGGCCCAACAGTGTTATGAGGCTATACGGGGGGGAGCTTTGTCTTTGTGTGCGTGTGTGTATTTTCTTATATTGTGTGTTGTAACTTGTTGACCCTGCCCTTACTCGACATCTGTGATAAAGGGCTTAAGAGTGTTTGTGCTGCTGCTTTACATTTCGACACGATAAGGAAGCCGCTTTGTTGAGCTATCATTTGAGGTGGCCAGGTCGCTTCTGAAAAATATCTGTACAGCTCAGTGGACCTTTCCTGGTAAAATAAAAAAAATAGTTGGATAGTTAGTAAGCCTCGTAGCTCACCGAATTACACCGGCCTATATCAAGCTTCTGATTCTGTTAAAAAATAAAGCTTCTGATTGTGGTGTTCACGCACGTGTCTCTGCGTGCGTGTGTCCGCATCTCCCGTCTGCGTGCGTGCGCGCGTGCGCGACCCTACGGGGCCGCACGTTACCCGGGTGAGCACGTAGGTGTGCAGGCTGTTCACAAAGTGCATGAACTTGACGCGCAGCAGGAACATGCGGTGGGCGAGTGGGCACGGCCGGCCAAGGCCTCGCCTCCTGGTGCTGCTGCTGCTCTCCGGCCCCTGCCGCCCGCCGGGGACCGCGTCGTTACCGTCATGCGCGTCGTCTTCACCGCGCGGGAACGCTGCGTCCGTGAGCGCTGCGTCCAAAACACAACAACAGCAGCGGTGACGACTAAAGCAAACGGCAGCGACCCTACGGGACCCGTCTTCTTGGTTCTTTCGGTAAAGTCACGTAGAAGGGAAATAATAAAATAATAAAAAATACAAATAATAAAATAATTCTCACGACATTTCAGCCACAATGCAAGCAGCCATCCTCGGGTGAAGACCAGGTCTGTCGGGGAGACGCTGTCTCCCCGACAGACCGAAAGAACCAAGAAGATGAATCCCTGCAGTCACAAAAGCTTTAAATCGAAACCTACGGGACCCGTTCGCCAGTGTCAGAATATCGACTGATTTCAGAATCACAATCATCGGACTCTTTGTTTGGACTCGAGGAGGAATCCGATGAGCTAAGCAGCTCTTTTCTTCACAGATGTCCAGCAGGGGCACACGGGGTCAGAAAGTGACGTAGGTACAGCAAATCTGGCTGTGACGGTCCCACCTGATGACGGAGACTTGTGTTGCCTCCGAAACGTCGTGATTTATTATTATTTTATTTTTATTAATTTCATTTTTTTACCTACATGGTATGAATCCTTGCAGTCACGAAAGCTTCAAATCTAGAATTCAATAAACCTCTGCGAGTGTGCGATTCGTAGTCCCCCTTGTTTGCTAGATGGCACCGTGTTGGTGTAATGTCATTGTCTTGTTACCAGAACACTCCACCACCCGATGACAGAGCCGATTAAATCGAGTTGTCACGTGGGCAAATGTGCCGATCGATTTGCCCAGACCTTGGCCTGCTAGCCTCCCTGACCTGTGAACCCCCACGGCCTGCGGATCCCCCTGGTGCCGTACCTTGGAAGCGCAGCGTGTCGAGGCTGTGCTTCACCCACTTGATCTGCAGCAGGAGGGTGAACACCTGGCGGTAAACGGCCTCCGCTGGGGGGCTCAGCACCAGGCTGACCGGCCACGGGGCCTGCATCACACACACGCACGCACGCATGCACGCATGCACGCAGACACGCACATAAAGACAAAGATACCCCCCCCCCCCCCCCGTATAGCCTAAACAGACTGTTGAAGCAAGTGCTGTTAGTGAGCAACAGCGCTTATGAAGGCCGGCACGGCACACGAGGTGGAGGGTGGCCAGCACCACGCCCGGCCGCCTTTGTCTCCCCAATGCTGACGTTTATACACAACACCAGGGACTCATTTAAGGCCCACGGCGGGCCTAGGAAATGGGTCAGATATTCGAGCAGCGGGCAGGCCAGCCACGGGTGCCTGGACGACACAGGAGGAGACGCACAGCAACACGGCTGAAGGCCCTTGACCCACCTCGTAGTGCAGGGTCAGGCCGTCGAGCGTGTTGATTGGCTGAGGCTGACCTTCGGCAGAAACCTCCTCAAGCTCCACAGTCAGCCTGCAGTAAACGGTCCACAAGAGGGTTTTTTTGGGTTACATCGCGTGAATATATGTAGGTGTAATGTCACCACCACCACGTAAACAGAACGTGCCAATTAGTTACTAGTTCAGCCAGCCCACCGATTGCGCGTTGGAGAGTAAACCCACAACATTCACAATTTGAGTACGACGTTTCGCTGGAAACTACGTCCTGCACCATCGAGTTGTCAACAGAGCTGGCACGGTGGGCCTTGGCACGGTGGGCGAGCGCCGTTGGTGGGCGATCGTCCGTCCGTCGTAGTCGTGAAACACCGCCGCCCCCAGACAAACGGCTCTTGTCTTAAAAGACGCCACGCTTGTTGGCCCAAAACCCGCTGGTCGGTTCATCCGTGATGGCTCCGTCCTCGCGTCCCGTGTCGCCGGCCCGTTGGGGCGCCGCGGTGGCCAGCAGATGTTAACTATCTCGCCTGGTATGCAGGAGGCTCGTAGGTTCCATACCGACCCTGACGCCGCCTGTTGTATATTTGGAGTTTGCGTGTCTTTCTCTCTCTCTCTCCCCGTGGTTGCGTGGAATTTTTCTCCGGGTCCTGATTCTTCACGTTCTACAGATGTAGATGCCACTGGTTCTTCACATTCTACAGATGTAGATGCCACTGGTTCTTCACATTCTACAGATGTAGATGCCACTGGTTCTTCACATTCTACAGATGTATATGCCACTGGTTCTTCACATTCTACAGATGTAGATGCCACTGATTCTTCACGTTCTACAGATATAGATGCCACTGGTTCTTCACGTTCTACAGATGTAGATGCCACTGATTCTTCACGTTCTACAGATATAGATGCCACTGGTTCTTCACATTCTACAGATGTAGATGCCACTGATTCTTCACGTTCTACAGATATAGATGCCACTGGTTCTTCACGTTCTACAGATATAGATGCCACTGATTCTTCACGTTCTACAGATATAGATGCCACTGGTTCTTCACATTCTACAGATGTAGATGCCACTGATTCTTCACGTTCTACAGATATAGATGCCACTGGTTCTTCACATTCTACAGATGTAGATGCCACTGGTTCTTCACATTCTACAGATGTAGATGCCACTGATTCTTCACGTTCTACAGATATAGATGCCACTGGTTCTTCACGTTCTACAGATGTAGATGCCACTGGTTCTTCACATTCTGCAGATGTAGATGCCACTGGTTCTTCACATTCTACAGATGTAGATGCCACTGATTCTTCACGTTCTACAGATGTAGATGCCACTGGTTCTTCACGTTCTGTAGATGTAGATGCCACTGGTTCTTCACGTTCTGCAGATATAGATGCCACTGGTTCTTCACGTTCTGCAGATGTAGATGCCACTGGTTCTTCGCGTTCTGCAGATGTAGATGCCACTGGTTCTTCACGTTCTGCAGATGTAGATGCCACTGGTTCTTCACGTTCTGCAGATGTAGATGCCACTGGTTCTTCGCGTTCTGCAGATGTAGATGCCACTGGTTCTTCACGTTCTGTAGATGTAGATGACACTGGTTCTTCACGTTCTACAGATGTTTCCACTGGTTCTTCACGTTCTGTAGATGTAGATGCCACTGGTTCTTCATGTTCTGCAGATGTAGATGCCACTGGTTCTTCACGTTCTACAGATGTAGATGCCACTAGTTCTTCACGTTCTGCAGATGAAGATGCCACTGGTTCTTCACGTTCTGCAGATGTAGATGCCACTGGTTCTTCACGTTCTACAGATGTAGATGCCACTAGTTCTTCACGTTCTGCAGATGTAGATGCAACTGGACATACGGATAGGGTCATATCTCTGAAAGTTTGCAAGTCGAATATTCAAGTAGTGGAGTCTTTGTACAAAATAAATAGTAATAATAAAGTAACACAAAATTAAGATTAGAAAATAAAAAATAGAGCTTGCAAAATTATAACAAGAAAAATAACAATTATACAAAAGCGAAAAACATAAAAGTTGATAATAAAAAAAATACAAAAAATATAAAACATTTTTCGATTTAAAGCTTTCGTGACTGCAGGGATTTATCTTCTTGGTTCTTTCGGTAAAGTCACGTAGAAGGGAAATAATAAAATAATAATAAAATATAATAAAATAATTCTCATGACGTTTCGGCCACAATGCAAGCAGCCGTGTCTGTCGGAAAGACAGCGTCTGAATGTTCAGACGCTGTCTTTTCATTCAGATGTTGTCTTTCCGACAGACCTGTTCTTCACCTGAGGACGGCTGCTTGCGTTGTGGCCGAAACGTCGTGAGAATTATTTAATTATGTTTTATTATTTTTTTATTATTTCCCTTCTACGTGACTTTACCGAAAGAAAAAAAATAAAACATAATAAAATATAATATTGTATGTTTTATTTTTATTATTTTATTATTTCCCTTCTACGTGACTTTACCGAAAGAACCAAGAAAATATAAAACAGTTTGCAGTTCAGTTTCAGGCCGAGCGCACCTGCGCGCGTGCGCGTGGTGGCGCAGCGCCTCCTGCAGCGCTGTGTTGAGGAAGGAGACGTCCCGCCAGCACTCGCGTCGCCTCGCTCGCTCAAACACCGGCGCGCAGAAATCCCGCATGGCGTCCCCGGCCTCCAGCAGGAAGAAGCTGCGCATCGCTTGCAGGCAATCCATCATCCTGCGGCGGCAACGGCGGCAGCGGCGGTCAGTCCCACTGCTGGCCGATGGTGTCGCCATCCGCCGTGCACACGATGCGAGGTCGCCAATCTACACCATTGGAACCTCATTTGCCAGTAAAAATATGATCATTGGATTTTTTACCCTTCTATCTGGCAACAAAACTGACACCTTTTTTTACAAGGAGTCATGTTTGCATAGACCGCAATACCTGCAGTCATAATGCAAACAAAAAACATAACTCTGATAATGTATGCACTGTCCTTGAAGTTGATTGGTCCACACCCGAGACAGCTTTCCTGAGAGCCTAGTCTCACATGGTGTTGGTCCAGATGACGCCAAAAGGCGCACAACTCAAAGACAATGCACCATCAGAGTATGAGTTCTCGGGGTGAAGCATTTACACCATTGGAACCTCATTTGCCAGTAAAAATATGATAATTGTTTTTTTTACCCTTCTATTTAGCAACAAAACTGACACCTTTTTTTGGACCAATCAACTTCAAGGACAGTGCATACATTATCAGAGTTATGTTTTTTGTTTGCATTATGACTGCAGGTATTGTGGCCTATGTAAACATGACTCCTTGTGTGTGTGTGACTGTGTGTGTGTGTGACTGTGTGTGTGTGTGACTGTGTGTGTGACTGTGTGTGTGTGTGACTGTGTGTGTGTGACTGTGTGCGTGACTGTGTGTGTGACTGTGTGCGTGACTGTGTGTGTGACTGTGTGTGCGTGACTGTGCGTGCGTGACTGTGTGTGTGACTGTGTGTGTGACTGTGTGTGTGTGACTGTGTGTGACTGTGTGTGGGTGACCGTGCGTGCGTGTGTGACTGTGTGTGCGTGACTGTGTGACTGTGTGTGTGTGACCGTGCGTGTGTGACTGTGTGTGTGACTGTATGTGTGTGACTGTGTGTGACTGTGTGTGACTGTGCGTGCGTGACTGTGTGTGACTGTGTGTGCGTGACTGTGTGTGTGACTGTGTGTGTGACTGTGTGTGACTGTGCGTGCGTGACCGTGCGTGCACGAGTTCCACACCCGTGCCGCTCCTTGAGCATGGCCATGAGCTGCCCGCACACGAGCAGGTACTGCCGCTGCACGTGCGGGTACAGGGAATCGCTGAGCATCTGCTCGAGCGGGGCGGCGTCACCGGCTCTCCGAGTGGCAGGGCCAGTCTCCCCCCCGGGCACCCCCATCCCAGCACGGCCCCCCCCTCCTCCGGCGGGGTCCGGGCCCCCCTCCCCCCGCACGTCGCTCGCCACCGACGGTGTCAGATCAAAGTACAGCCTGGGAGTCGGGGATGAGGGATAGAGAGAGAGAGGCTTCATCAGAATGTGTATTTATACTGGAGGAATCCGATGAGCTGTGAAGCTGTTTTGTCGCAGATGTCCAGTCGGGGCACGGGGTCAGGATGTTACAACAACAAACAATATCAAAGTTCGTTGTGCTTCCCCCGCACCTCCGCTTAGCACGGTTGGCTACGCACGGCGCGAAAGAAGTTCAACGTATGTACGTACGAAAGGTAAGCAAGTCACCAAAATAAAATACAAGTCAAGCTAAACAAATTATTATTTTCTAGATTTGAAGCTTTCGTGACTGCAAGGATTCATATTCTTAGGTTTTTTCGGTAAAGTCACGTAGGTAATTTTTTAAAATTAAAATTAATAAAAGTACAATTTTTTATTATTATTTTACCAAGTAAGGCCCCATTGAGCTATTTAGATTATTTTTCACAAGCGACCCGGCCACAAATGATAGCTCAACCAAGTGGCTTGTACCAGGTGGAAATGTACAGCGGCCCAAATAATCTAGTTACTTCTAAACGCACGTTTCGAACGAGCGGAGGATGGGTGGGCTCAGTGGTTGGCACACCGTTGGAAACCATCTGCGAAAAAATCAAGACGATCAACAGAAGAAATCTTAGTTAAATTTCGATGTAAAGCTTTCGTGACTGCAGGGATTCATCTTCTTGGTTCTTTTTGTAAAGTCACGTAGAATGGAAATAATAAAATAATAAAAATACAACTTTATAAAATAATTTTATTTTATTATAATATTATGTAAAAAAATAATTATTTTATTATTTCCATTCTACGTGACTTTATCGAAAGAACCAAGAAGATGAATCTTAGTTACCCAGACTGCCGCAGGGCGACGGCAGGGTTTGGACGACAACGCGAATCAGCGGTGGACGGCGCATCGAGATGCCGCTGCATGTAGGTGCGGGCCCCGCAACTGCTCGCTCACGTCCCCTGCACGGCGGGCGGGCGGGCGGGCGCGTCTGCTCACGCCCTCCAGGGCTCACTCACCATGCGAGCGAGCTCTGGTGAGCCCTGCCACAGGGTCGTTTGGCCTACTCTTTCCACGCAAAGCCGGCGCGTCATCGCTCGAGGTGGAAGTACCCACGCTACACCTCACCACGCCGGAATCTGCCGATTGACCGGCTACCTCTACAAAGAGGGCCGGGGTCCTGGGAAAATCAGGAGAGGTGGCAGTGCCAGTGATGAAGAGTTGTGTGCCCAACGCACCTTGAGAAGTTGTACGCTAGCAGAGGATCGTGGGTAGCGGGCTCCAGCAGGTGCCTCCCTACGGCCTCCTGCACCTCGTGCAGAACGTGCCTCACCCCGCCACCGCCCCTGCCGCCCCCTCTATCCACCACCAGCGCGGCCGCGGTCCCCCCGCGGCTCGCCGAGCTGCGCTCTGCGCCGGCGCCGGCGTCGTTCACGGGGAGGGCGACGGTGACCGGTGGCTGCGGCGCCAGCGTCGTCGTCGGCGGCGTCGTCGGCGGCACGGGGAGGCGGTGGCCGTCCCCGAGGTGCACGAGGAGAGAACGCACGAAGAGGTCGTAGAGACTCCGGCTGCCCAGCTCTGGTGCCGGACAGAGAGAGGCGGGGGGGGAGGGGGGAGAACCGGACACGGGCTCAACCGCACCGTCTCTGTCAAAACTTTCTTCTTTTTTTATTTACCAGCTAAGGTCCCGCTGAGCTACTGCGTGAAGGCCGTACCCCCACGGTCTGGCGAAGCGGGGACGTTGGCGGTTTTCTCTCCCTGCAGGCTCAGCAGCAGGGCGCAGGACTTCCCCACGAGCAGCAGCTTGTCCAGGATGGGGGTGAGGAAGGGAACTCCGTCTCCTGCTCCGACCCCCCCGTCTGCCGACCGGCGGCCTCCGTCCCGCGGGAAGTCGCGCAGCGTGAACGCCTTCTGCCAGAAGTCCTCGTGCTCCTCGCAGACCACGCGGTTTCTGCGCGAGTCGCAACAGGCGGGCGGGCGGGCGGGCGGACGCGTCCACACACGCAGGGCGAGATGGCGACGCAGGACTGGTCAACCGTCACGTGAACGCACGTCGCAGCGGGTTTCCATAAACGGCGCATCGCCAACACACGTCCGCCCTCTCGTCCTCCTTCTGCCTGTGCCCAATGCCGTTCCCAGTGCTTCTCCCTCCTTGCACCCCTCCACTTGAATCAACTTCCCTTGCACATTGAGCAGCACTGCTACCCATAGACTCAACACTGTCCATAGACTCAACATTGCCCAAAGACTCAACACTGTCCATAGACTCAACACTGCTCGTAGACTCAACACTGCCCACAGACATAACACTGCCCATAGACTCAACACTGCCCATAGACTCAACACTGCCCACAGACATAACACTGCCCATAGACTCAACACTGCCCATAGACTCAACACTGCCCATAGACTCAACACTGCCCAAAGACTCAACACTGCCCATAGACTCAACACTGCCCATAGACTCAACACTGACCCTGTACATTAAGCAGTCCCCCTCCTTAACCTCATTCCGCTCCTCTCTTCAAGCCTCACCTCTTCTCCATCCCCTCCCCTCCCCTCGCCCCTCCTCGAGCGAAGGCGCTCCATAGAAATATTTAAATTCGATAACAGAGGTTTTTTTGGGTTAGATCGCGTAAATATCTAAATGTTTCGTTAAACCCGCCACCACCCGAAACAGACCATTCGTAAGGTTTGTTACGTAAACGGAAAGTGGCCAATTCGTCACTAGTACAGCACTAACCGGTTGCGTGTTTGAGAGTAAACCAGCAACATTTACAATCCGAGTGCGACGTTTCGCCAGCAATCACAACCGGCATCATCAGGCCGCAGACAAACTTGTGGAGCAATCCTCCCGCTTCGTTCCTTAGAACGATAGACGTGATGCAGAGGTCGCAACCGGGTACCTGATACCCGTACCCTACCCGATACCCGGCTACCCGTACCCGGCCGGGTACGGGTAGCCGTTTGCGACCCTGGTGCGGCTGGGTACGGGTAGACTGTGAGTCACTGGTGAGTCACCGTTTGTCACTCATTTCCCAACGTCTTGTCTCTTCTCACAATTCAAGTTCCTAGAATCAACCCACCCGCGCCTGCAACATGGCTTTATCCCAGAGGTCGCAATCGGGTACCCGATACCCGTACCCTACCCGTACCCGGCCGGGTACAGGCACGGCCGGGTACGGGTACGGCTGGGTACGGGTACGGGTACCCGTTTGCGACCCTGGTGCGGCCGGGTACGGGTACGGGTAAGGAATCAAAACCCGTTTGCGACCTCTGACGTGATGGCGTCACTTGTGAGCCCTTCGCTTGCTAAGGGGGATTCATGAATGCAAATCAATTACAATGGGTATCCAATAGCGGTTGAGTCGCCCGTTATGTTGACGTGACAAACCTCACTGATCGGCTGTGTCGGGTGGTGGCGGTGCTTAACCACACGTTCATATTCACGCGATCTAACCCACAAAAAACCTGCGTTATGGATGATATTGGTCGCGAAAACCTACTGCTACGTCAGTTTAACACACAGTAGGCCAACATCATCCACAATAGAAGTCTTTAAATATATAAAAGTGTCGTCTATGGGGCGGGTCGCTCACCTCTCCAGGATGAATTCCCCGGCGGGGTCGTGGAGGTGGCCGAGGGTCACGCACTCACCGGCCATCTCCAGGGACGGCCGCAGGGAGCTCACAAACAGAGTGAGCAGCAGCTGGGCCTGCACGCGCAGACACCACGTAACCACGCACGACGCGCATCACACAGACGCCACGCACGACATACAGGCATCACAAAGACGCATTGCGTCTCTGTGATGCGTGGCGTGTCCCGTGTTGTTGTTGTTGTTGTTACCGTGTGCGTGGCGTGCCCCGTGTTGTTGTTGTTGTTGCCGTGTGCGTGGCGTGTTGTTGTTGTTGTTACCGTTTGCGTGGCGTGCCCCGTGTTGTTGTTGTTGTTACCGTGTGCGTGGCGTGCCCCATGTTGTTGTTGTTGTTGTTACCGTGTGCGTGGCGTGTTGTTGTTACCGTTTGCGTGGCGTGCCCCGTGTTGTTGTTGTTGTTACCGTTTGCGTGGCGTGCCCCATGTTGTTGTTGTTGTTACCGTGTGCGTGGCGTGCCCCGTGTTGTTGTTGTTGTTACCGTGTGCGTGGCGTGCCCCATGTTGTTGTTGTTGTTACCGTGTGCGTGGCGTGCCCCGTGTTGTGATGCTCCACCGCCGCACGGTGCAGCGCGTTGATGAGCCGGGCCGCGCGCACGTGAGCGGGGGGCGCGGGGCAGAGGACGGCGGCAGCGGACGACCCCCCGCTCGACCCCCCGCTCGACCCCCCGTTCGACCCCCCGCTCGACCCCCCGCTCGACCCCCCGCTCGACCCCCCGCTCGACCCCCCGCTCGACCCCCCGCCCGACCCCCCGTGCGGCTCGATGCCCTCGTCCAGTGCACGTCTCAGCTGCAGCAGCCCGGAGCGTCGCGAGCGCAACTCCTCCAGCAGCGCGGACAGCGTGAGTGCCGGGCCCTCTGGGACACACGCAGACACACCGGGGCGTCACGCGCGGCGTCACACGCGGGTTCGCGAGGCGCTGTACGCCCAACTTGTATCGGTACGCACTTCGCTAACCACGCTCATGGGGGGGGTGGGTGGGGGGGGTGCACCGAGGCCGGCGCCTAGGCCTCGGCAAGGCAAGGTAAAAGGTAAAAACAACGAGCCTACCTTTACCCTTACCCCATACAAATGACCTGATTACAGGGTAATTACTGGGGTACTACTACACATGAACAAGGTGTATAACAGGTGAATGCGAGGTAGAGCGCTTTACTCATATTGAATACTCTCGATGATTCCAATTTTAAATGGAGGCCACGGACTGCGCCACGGAGCTTTTAGCGAGCGGTAAACAAGGTAGTAGGTAAACAAGGTAGTAGGTAAACAAGGCAGTAGGTAAACAAGGCAGTAGGTAAACAAGGTAGTAGGTAACAAGGCAGTAGGTAAACAAGGTAGTAGGTAAACAAGGTAGTAGGTAAACAAGGTAGTAGGTAAACAAGGTAGTAGGTAAACAAGGTAGTAGGTAACAAGGCAGTAGGTAAACAAGGCAGTAGGTAAACAAGGCAGTAGGTAAACAAGGTAGTAGGTAAACAAGGTAGTAGGTAAACAAGGTAGTAGGTAAACAAGGCAGTAGGTAAACAAGGCAGTAGGTAAACAAGGTAGTAGGTAACAAGGCAGTAGGTAAACAAGGTAGTAGGTAAACAAGGTAGTAGGTAAACAAGGCAGTAGGTAAACAAGGTAGTAGGTAAACAAGGTAGTAGGTAAACAAGGTAGTAGGTAAACAAGGCAGTAGGTAAACAAGGCAGTAGGTAAACAAGGTAGTAGGTAAACAAGGCAGTAGGTAAACAAGGCAGTAGGTAAACAAGGTAGTAGGTAAACAAGGTAGTAGGTAAACAAGGCAGTAGGTAAACAAGGTAGTAGGTAAACAAGGTAGTAGGTAAACAAGGCAGTAGGTAAACAAGGCAGTAGGTAAACAAGGCAGTAGGTAAACAAGGCAGTAGGTAAACAAGGTAGTAGGTAAACAAGGCAAAGTAAACAAGGCAGTAGGTAAACAAGGTAGTAGGTAAACAAGGCAGTAGGTAAACAAGGCAGTAGGTAAACAAGGCAGTAGGTAAACAAGGCAGTAGGTAAACAAGGTAGTAGGTAAACAAGGCAGTAGGTAAACAAGGCAGTAGGTAAACAAGGCAGTAGGTAAACAAGGCAGTAGGTAAACAAGGCAGTAGGTAAACAAGGCAGTAGGTAAACAAGGTAGTAGGTAAACAAGGTAGTAGGTAAACAAGGCAGTAGGTAAACAAGGCAGTAGGTAAACAAGGTAGTAGGTAAACAGGGCAGTAGGTAAACAAGGTAGTAGGTAAACAAGGTAGTAGGTAAACAAGGCAGTAGGTAAACAAGGTAGTAGGTAAACAAGGCAGTAGGTAAACAAGGCAGTAGGTAAACAAGGTAGTAGGTAAACAAGGTAGTAGGTAAACAAGGTAGTAGGTAAACAAGGCAGTAGGTAAACAAGGTAGTAGGTAAACAAGGCAGTAGGTAAACAAGGTAGTAGGTAAACAAGGCAGTAGGTAAACAAGGTAGTAGGTAAACAAGGTAGTAGGTAAACAAGGCAGTAGGTAAACAAGGCAGTAGGTAAACAAGGCAGTAGGTAAACAAGGCAGTAGGTAAACAAGGTAGTAGGTAAACAAGGCAGTAGGTAAACAAGGTAGTAGGTAAACAAGGTAGTAGGTAAACAAGGTAGTAGGTAAACAAGGCAGTAGGTAAACAAGGTAGTAGGTAAACAAGGTAGTAGGTAAACAAGGTAGTAGGTAAACAAGGTAGTAGGTAAACAAGGTAGTAGGTAAACAAGGCAGTAGGTAAACAAGGTAGTAGGTAAACAAGGTAGTAGGTAAACAAGGTAGTAGGTAAACAAGGCAGTAGGTAAACAAGGCAGTAGGTAAACAAGGTAGTAGGTAAACAAGGTAGTAGGTAAACAAGGTAGTAGGTAAACAAGGCAGTAGGTAAACAAGGTAGTAGGTAAACAAGGTAGTAGGTAAACAAGGTAGTAGGTAAACAAGGTAGTAGGTAAACAAGGCAGTAGGTAAACAAGGCAGTAGGTAAACAAGGCAGTAGGTAAACAAGGCAGTAGGTAAACAAGGCAGTAGGTAAACAAGGCAGTAGGTAAACAAGGCAGTAGGTAAACAAGGCAGTAGGTAAACAAGGTAGTAGGTAAACAAGGTAGTAGGTAAACAAGGTAGTAGGTAAACAAGGTAGTAGGTAAACAAGGCAGTAGGTAAACAAGGTAGTAGGTAAACAAGGCAGTAGGTAAACAAGGTAGTAGGTAAACAAGGTAGTAGGTAAACAAGGTAGTAGGTAAACAAGGTAGTAGGTAAACAAGGTAGTAGGTAAACAAGGTAGTAGGTAAACAAGGTAGTAGGTAAACAAGGTAGTAGGTAAACAAGGTAGTAGGTAACAAGGCAGTAGGTAAACAAGGTAGTAGGTAAACAAGGTAGTAGGTAAACAAGGTAGTAGGTAAACAAGGCAATAGGTAAACAAGGCAGTAGGTAAACAAGGTAGTAGGTAAACAAGGCAGTAGGTAAACAAGGTAGTAGGTAAACAAGGTAGTAGGTAAACAAGGTAGTAGGTAAACAAGGCAGTAGGTAAACAAGGCAGTAGGTAACAAGGTAGTAGGTAAACAAGGTAGTAGGTAAACAAGGCAGTAGGTAAACAAGGTAGTAGGTAAACAAGGCAGTAGGTAAACAAGGTAGTAGGTAAACAAGGCAGTAGGTAAACAAGGCAGTAGGTAACAAGGTAGTAGGTAAACAAGGCAGTAGGTAAACAAGGTAGTAGGTAAACAAGGTAGTAGGTAAACAAGGCAGTAGGTAAACAAGGTAGTAGGTAAACAAGGCAGTAGGTAACAAGGCAGTAGGTAAACAAGGTAGTAGGTAAACAAGGTAGTAGGTAAACAAGGCAGTAGGTAAACAAGGTAGTAGGTAAACAAGGTAGTAGGTAAACAAGGCAGTAGGTAAACAAGGCAGTAGGTAAACAAGGTAGTAGGTAAACAAGGTAGTAGGTAAACAAGGCAGTAGGTAAACAAGGTAGTAGGTAAACAAGGTAGTAGGTAAACAAGGCAGTAGGTAAACAAGGTAGTAGGTAAACAAGGTAGTAGGTAACAAGGCAGTAGGTAAACAAGGTAGTAGGTAAACAAGGCAGTAGGTAAACAAGGTAGTAGGTAAACAAGGCAGTAGGTAAACAAGGTAGTAGGTAAACAAGGCAGTAGGTAAACAAGGCAGTAGGTAAACAAGGCAGTAGGTAAACAAGGCAGTAGGTAAACAAGGCAGTAGGTGAACAAGGTAGTAGGTAAACAAGGCAGTAGGTAAACAAGGCAGTAGGTAAACAAGGTAGTAGGTAAACAAGGTAGTAGGTAAACAAGGCAGTAGGTAAACAAGGCAGTAGGTAAACAAGGTAGTAGGTAAACAAGGCAGTAGGTAAACAAGGCAGTAGGTAAACAAGGCAGTAGGTAAACAAGGCAGTAGGTAAACAAGGCAGTAGGTGAACAAGGTAGTAGGTAAACAAGGCAGTAGGTAAACAAGGCAGTAGGTAAACAAGGTAGTAGGTAAACAAGGCAGTAGGTAAACAAGGTAGTAGGTAAACAAGGCAGTAGGTAAACAAGGTAGTAGGTAAACAAGGTAGTAGGTAAACAAGGCAGTAGGTAAACAAGGCAGTAGGTAAACAAGGTAGTAGGTAAACAAGGCAGTAGGTAAACAAGGCAGTAGGTAAACAAGGTAGTAGGTAAACAAGGCAGTAGGTAAACAAGGCAGTAGGTAAACAAGGTAGTAGGTAAACAAGGCAGTAGGTAAACAAGGCAGTAGGTAAACAAGGCAGTAGGTAAACAAGGTAGTAGGTAAACAAGGCAGTAGGTAAACAAGGCAGTAGGTAAACAAGGTAGTAGGTAAACAAGGTAGTAGGTAAACAAGGTATTCACCGGGTAATACTTCGCGCTACCTTTACCCTACCCTTTACCTTACCCCTTGGCATGTCGACACCCTAACCCTTTGCCTTTACCCGGTAAAAAGGGTAAATTACCTTGCCTTGCCGAGACCTACCGGCGCCCTGCGTTGAGGTGCGTGTAACTCACCCTGCCGCATGGCGCGCCGCTCCACGTCGGTGAGCTCCCGACGGAAGGCTCCGAGGTACTCGGCGAGGGAGAAGGCGAACGCCTGCAGCGTGCGGCACGGCGGAGCCTGCGAGCCGTGACCACGTGACAGGGCATAACGGAGCGTGACGGAGAGCGCGACCGAGGGTGACGGGGCGTGACGAAGCGTTAGGGAGAGCGCGACCGACGGTGACGGGGCGTGACGAAGCGTTAGGGAGAGCGCGACCGAGGGTGACGGGGCGTGACGAAGCGTTAGGGAGAGCGCGACCGACGGTGACGGGGCGTGACGAAGCGTTAGGGAGAGCGCGACCGACGGTGACGGGGCGTGACGAAGCGTTAGGGAGAGCGCGACCGAGGGTGACGGGGCGTGACGAAGCGTTAGGGAGAGCGCGACCGACGGTGACGGGGCGTGACGAAGCGTTAGGGAGAGCGCGACCGACGGTGACGGGGCGTGACGAAGCGTTAGGGAGAGCGCGACCGAGGGTGACGAGGCGTGACGGACTGTAGCGGAGAGCGCCACCGACGGTGACGGAGCTTGACGGAGATTCATACAGTGCGGTCATTCGCCAACGCCTCCCACGTACGATGTCATTTCAGGCGTTTTACAAATCGCCTCGCGTTCCCCCTGGGACATTGCCACGTACCCACAGCAGCCCGCGTATCCCCAGCCCGGGGAATACCAAGGCGAGCCGTGCGTGTGCACGCAGCTACGCCGGGGCTAGGCGGAGAGCGCCACCTCTCACAGCGCCACCGACGCACGCCAGACGCTCGCCCCCTACGGGGGTCACCGCGTGTCCCCCGTCGTCCTCACCTCGTCGCTGGCCGGCCGCGTCGTGTCTTCGACGAAGGCCTGGAGCCTTAGAGTCACCTCGCCGAACGCGCACACGTCGCCCAGCAGCGCTCGCAGACTCGCCTGGCACGCACAAAGACAAAGATCCCCCCCCCCACCGCGTAGCCTTAACAGACTTGTTAGGGCAAGTGCTGTGGGCGAGTAGCACCTGATAATTGTTTTTTTACCCTTCTATCTGGCAACAAAACTGACACCTTTTTTACAAGGAGTCATGTTTGCATAGGCCACAATACCTGCAGTCGGAATGCAAACAAAAAACATAACTCTGATGATGTATGCACCATGCGGCTTGGTGGGAGCCTTCGACAGTTCACGAGGTGCACCCAGCCTGGCGCAAGCGCCGTGGCGAAGCCACCGCGAATTGGCGTCCGTCGCTGCGCGGCTACTCAGCCGCCGTCGTCGGAGTCAGCTGAGACGCCGGTGGTTCGATCGCTGGATCTCTGACTCCGGAAGCCACGCACGCGGCCACGCGATTCGTTCGTTTAATAATCTCACAAAATGTAGGGTCCCGGCCACAGCCGAGCTGCGGGGCTGCGTTACCGGAGTAAGGTGGGTGACGCCGATGCCTTCGCGGACCGTCACCTTCCCGTGATGCACCTCAAACGCAAAGAGGTTCGTGGTGCCCATCAGTAGCCTGGTGGAAACACGGGACACGCCAATGTCACTCAACATCACCGGGTGATACAACGAACTCACAGCCTCAACGGGAAGCTACAACAACCTACAACACAAATTCACAGGCTCAACACTAACTCACAACACCAACCCACAGCCTCAACACCAACCTACAACAAAAACTCACAGGCTAAACACTAACTCACAACACCAACCCACAGCCTCAACACAAACCTACAACACAAACTCATAGGCTCAAGACTAACTCACAACACCAACCCACAGCCTCAACAGTAACCTACAACAACCCACAACACCAACCCACATCCTTCAACAGTAACCTACAACACCAACTCACAGCCTCAACACCAACCCACATCTTTCAACAGTAAACTACAACAACCCGCATGTACGTGTGTGTGTAGCGATGGGGGAGCGGTGGCACAACGGTTAGTGTGCTGCGCCACGAACCCGGCGATCCGAGTTCGACTCCCGCTCACAGCCAACAGCGGTGGCGAATATCTAAACAGGTCCTGGGCCTCGTCTAGGTCGACTCAGCCTCAAATAAGTAGCCGGTACCGTGTGCAACGTCGCCACTGGGGAGACAAATCTGTCCAGGCTTAGTTCTGGCCACCCACCCCCTCGAGTGCTGTGCCGGCCTTCACAGGTGCTGCTCGCTAAAAGCACTTGCCCCAACACTCCGTTAAGGCTACACGGGGGATCTTTGTCTTTGGAGCGAGGCAGAGTATGGTGTCGACTCACCACAGGGTCTCCCTCACCAGCTGTGCCTCAGTGAGCACAGCACCTGCCCGGGGCACGGACAGGGCGTCCGTCTCGCAGAGGAACCCCTCCCTGTCGCCACACACACAGCAGAGACATCGCGCGTGGACACAGGGCGGCGGCGCCGGAGGAGGCGGTACGTGGGCGTGCGTACATATCCACGTGTGTGCGGGCAGATGTGTCCGTGTGAGTGTGTGAGTGGGGAGCGGTGGTGTAGCGGTTAGCGCGCTGCGCTATGAACCTAGCGACCCGGGTTCGATTCCCGCTCATGGCCAACACCAGTGACGATTATCTGAACCGGTCCTGGGCCTCTCCTAGGTCGACTCAGCCTGAAATGAGTACCTGGTGCGGTGCGTCAACATCGCCACTGGGGAAACAAAGGCGGCCGGGCGTGGTGCTGGCCACCCACCCCCCTCGTGTGCCGTGCCGGCCTTCACAGGTGCTCGCTAACAGCACTTGCCCCTGCAGCCTGTAAAGACTATGTGGGGCATCTTTTTCTTGTGTGTGTTCTTATTGTTGTTGGTGTGTGTGTGCACATGAGTATGTATGTACGTTTGTCTGTCTGTATGTGGTTGTATGTTACGTGGGTATGCTGTAATGCATTTGTAATAATGTGTATGTGTACGTGCGTAATGTGTGTGTGTGTCTAATCTGTACTCGTATATATGTACTAGTACAGATGTAACGAAATGCACACAAGGGGGTAAGTTTTTCCCACCAGTTATGAACACCGTGTCTTTACATAATACAACAGGGTGCTGTGTTCATGGCCTTACCAGGCCTTGGCCAAGTTGGAGTGGAGGTGAGTGCTACACGGGCAGTGGGGAGACGGGACAGCCCAGTATCGACGCACGAGGTGCTCACGGAGCCAGCGATAGTCACAGCTCTCCTTCTCTAAACACAACAACACACGCCACGTGCATCACCGACGTCATCACCAATGTCACCACCAACATCACCACCACCGTCACCACCACCGTCACCACCGACGTCACCACCGACGTCACCACCGACGTCACCACCGACGTCACCACCGACGTCACCACCGACGTCACCACCAACCACCCCAATCACCGCTGCCGGCTTCCACCGGACGGAGCTCTACGGGAGCCACCTCTCTGGAGGGAGGAAATTTGGCCTACTCTTCCACGCCGATGCACGTACAGTCCCGTTCTCCGATGAGCGCGGATACAACAACGCGATGAAAGTTGTTAGTAGCAGCGGGTGAATGCTAAATTATTTTTTTTTGTAACGCGGTTGCAGCTCGATCGGGCGAGCGGAACAAGCGGCCGTGCGGCAGCCTCGGCGAGGCGCTGGGATGCTGCGAGATGCTTCCAGATGCTGCCCCACGCGCCTCGGTCGTTGTTCAGCCCCGCGTAACGCATCTCACGCGCTGACGCTTTACCCCTACATTGCATATTTATTCGTTATTTCACGCGGTTTTTGTCAGGAACGCGGCGTTCTTCAGGAACGCAACTACTACGATGATGATGATGCCGATGATGATGATGGTGCCGACGATGCTGACGATGATGATGATGATGACGATGATGACGATGATGACGATGATGACGATGCTGACGATGACGATGATATTGACGATGAGGACGATGATGATGCCGATGATGATGATGGTGCCGACGATGATGATGATGCTGATGATGATAATGATGCTGATAATGATGCCGATGATGATGATGACGATGATACTGACGATGATGACGATGATAACAAAGATGACGATGCTGACGATGATGATTATGCCGATGATGCCGATGATGCTGATGATGCCGACGACGATGATGATGGTGCCGACGACGACGATGATGAGGAAGAACCTGCTGGCTTTGAGACGTCCGTGCCCTTGGGAGGACCGGGGTGCAGCACGGGACTCCGATCGGCCTGAATCCCCGAGTCCACACGACGGAATCCTTTCTTTTCCTCATCCTCCTCCTCCTCATCCTCCTCCGACCACTCCTGCACAGACAGCAAGCGTGGCCCCGCACGTCGTTAACCGAGCCGAATCTCCGGGAGGGTGCGAGCGTGCGTGTGTGCCACCGTGGGTTGCCACGCGTGTGCCGCGGGATGGGAGGTGGTGGGGGGCAGGGCTTGGTGACGTCACCTGCAGCACCGGGCCGCGCCGTGACACTGCCTCGTGGTAGGCAGCAGACTCTGTTGGTCTCGCTACTTCACGGGGCGCCATCTCGGCGTGATCCGCCAACCCTGGTCACACGGGCATGAGCCGCAGCCACGCTCAAGATAAATCCGCCACGCTGGCTGGGAGATGTTGACTACCTCGCCTGATGTGCAGGAGGTCGTGGGTTCGATCCCGACCCTGACGATGCCTGCTGCTGTATATTTGGAGTTTGCGTGTCTCTCTCTCTCCATGGTGAGATGTCAACAACCTCGCCTGGTCTACAAGAGGTCGTGGGTTCGATCCCGACCCTGACGATGCCTGCTGCTGTATATTTGGAGTCTGCGTGTCTCTCTCTCCATGGTGAGATGTTAACAACCTCGCCTGGTCTACAAGAGGTCGTGGGTTCGATCCCGACCCTGACGATGCCTGCTGTATATTTGGTCGCGAAAGGCTACGTGTTAAACTGTATATTTGGAGTTTGCTGTGTCCTGCTCAATCCCCATGGCCGCGTGGATCTTTCTCCGTATTTAGAATCGGCGTTTTAATATTTGGCTGCCATAAATGTCCACGTGATAAGCCACTTCGTTGAGCTATCATTTGTGATAGCCAGGTGACTTCTGAAAAAAATCTGCGTAGCTCAGTGGGGGCCTTACCTGGTAAAACAATAATCCTAGTAAATAAATAAAAAAGTTGTGTGTGCGCGTGTGTGCGTGTGCGCGCGTGTGTGCGTGCGTGTGTGCGTGTGTGCGTGTGTGCGCGTGTGCGCGTGTGCGTGAATACGTACGGGCGTGTCCGGGTAGGGCCCCGCGAAGACGTCTTCCCGCAGGTAGCTCGCCCAGTCAAACGCCTCCTCCGCCGCTGGCGAAACGATCAAGGTCGAGAGGTCATCAGCCTTCTGTCCTTCCTTGCTTCCTTCCGCCTAACTTCGTAACGTCGAATGTTGCAGTACCCACGTCGTGACGGGTACCACAAGATCCGAGCGTGTCCGTCCAGTGCTCGGATAGGCTTCCGGTTGCCGATCAAACTCGTTACAAATGTCGTGCTCGTTACACGCTAAACGCTTGACACAAATGAGCCACAATACCTCGCTGGTCTAGTCAAGGCGACGCATAAACCACCCAGCAAACTCCGGTCATTCCTCACAGCGGCTTAGGCTAACCCCTCGCACAAAGACGGTGGTCGCCGCATCATCGCGCGTTTTCAGATGCCCTTCTGCGGCCGTCTGGAACGCTCTTTCCTTCCGATGTTAGCAAGCCACTGGAGCTATGCGCTTTTAAATCAACATCATCATCTACATTGAAAACGACTTTCTTTCGAACTGCATTTTGTGTTAAGTTTGTTGTCATTCCCCCGCACCTCCGATTAGCACGGTTGGCTACGTACGGTGCGAAAGAAGTTCAACATTTGTACGTAAGTAGCATGCAATCGACGCCGCCAATGTCCGGCGACCGCTATAATCGCTTCGACATCGGCACCGCCACCTGGATTTAGCACTTCCCACTCTTACAGTCAGTCGGTGGCGTTCACTCGGAAACTTTCTGCGGTCAGCAATGCGAGCAATCAGAATATTTATTTAGACTGCAGGAGTAATCCGATGAGCTAATGAAGCAATTCTTTGCGCAGATATCAAGTAGGGGCACGGGGTAAGAACGTCACAACAACAGTTACAACCGTAGTGCAACTCCCATAGCAATGAAACTAAACCATCCCCATCCTAGCAGGCAAAGCCCACTGAGGCAGTCACTTAATATTTAGCATCGCCGCTGCACCGCCCCCCCACCAACCCCATGCCCCCCACCCCCCCCCCCCCCGGCGTTGATCACTGGATGCGAACTGCAACGGCAACCTCCGCTACAATCACCGCCGCCGCTGTCGCAAGCTGCCGCAAGCTATCGCAAGCTGCACCGCGCTCGCGCGAGATCAGGATCGCAACATTTGTTCATCCCGGAGGAATCCGATGAGTTGTGAAGCTCTATTTGTTTCACAGGTGGGGGCGGCCGCGGTTACCTGGAGGCTGGGCGACGGGGCGCTCCGTGTACTCGGAGTTCGACGGAGAGGCGGACAAGGCGAGCAGCAGGAAGAGCACGGCATAGTGAGCCTCCGTCTGGCACGGAGCGCACGCGATCGACGTCATCATCGTCGTCGTCGTCACCGTCGTCGTCGTCATCGTCGTCGTCATCATCGTCGTCATCGTCGCCATCAACATCTGTGTGCGTGTGCGCCTCGAACTTCTTTCACAACGCACGTAGCCGACCGTGCTCATCGGAGGTCCCTACAGGAGATCGCAACTACAAATTCGGAATCAACGGGAATCTCTCTCCCATAGACTGACACTGCCCATAGACTCACAACCACCCATAGACTCAACAATACCCATTGACTCAACACTGTCCATAGACTCAACACTGCCCATAGACTCAGCACTGCCCATAGACTGACACTACCCATTGACTCAACACTGCCCATAGACTCAACACTACACATAGACTCAACACTTCACATAGACTCAACACTACCCATAGACTCAACACTTCACATAGACTCAACACTACCCATAGACTCAACACTGCCCATAGACTCAACACTGCCCATAGACTCAACACTACCCATAGACTCAACACTGCCCATAGACTCAACACTGCCCATAGACTCAACACTGCCCATATACTGACACTGCCCATAGACTGACACTGCCCATAAACTAACACTGCCCATAGACTCAACACTGCTCATAGACTGACACTACCCATAGACTCAACACTGCCCATAGACTAACACTGCCCAAAGACTCAACACTACCTATTGACTCAACACCACCCATAGCCTCAACACCACCCATAGACTCAACACTGCCCATACACTCAACACTGCACCTCCGATTAGCAAGGCTGGCTACGTACGTATACAGGATGTCATGGGTGCGATCGCGACCCTGACGCCTGCTGTATATTTGTATTTTGCATGCTCTCCCCGTGGTCGCGTGGATTTTTCTCCGGTTTTTTCCTCCACGTTTAGAAACGACGTGACGTGCGTTTTTAGAGTATTTGGCTGCCGTAGATTTCGCCGCGACTTCGTACAGCTGTCATTTGTGGTGGCCAGGGTCGCTTCTGAGCAAAGAGCTGCAGAGTAGCTCAGTGGGGCCTTAGCTGTTAAAACAAAAATTGCTCAAATTTCGATTTAAAGCTTTGGTGACTGCAGGGATTCATCTTCTTGGTTATTTCGGTAAAGTCACGTAGAAGGAAAATAATAAAATAATAAAAATAAAACATAATAAAATAATTCTCACGACGTTTCGGCCACAACGCAAGCAGCCGTCCTCAGCGTCTTTCCGACAGCCCTGTTCTTCACCTGAGGACGGCTGCTTGCGTTGTGGCCGAAACGTCGTGAGAATTTTATTACGTTTTATTTTTATTATTTTATTATTTCCCTTCTACGTGACTTTACCGAAAGAACCAAGAAAAAATTGCTCAGTTTACTTCTAATTTAGTTTACTCGACTCCGGCTCCGGCGAGCCGATGGGCTCACATTGTGCTCGGTGGTGAGGAGGAGGGGTGAGTGTAGGAAGCCGTGGGTGAGGCTCCGCCAGCTGCCTGCCTTCAGCGCGTCCGAATGCACCAGCAGCTTCTCATGAATCCTGCGTGCGCACACGCGGGGGGGGGGGGGGGGGTGGCAGCTCGCTCGTGAAGGAGGCCTCTCCTGCGCCAGAGGTCGCAAACGGGTTTTGATTCCTTACCCGTACCCGGCCGCACCAGGGTCGCAAACGGGTACCCGTACCCGGCCGTACCCGTACCCTACCAGTACCCAGCAGGGTACGGGTAGGGTACGGGTATCGGGTACCTGATTGCAACCTCTGGGATGAAGCCATTTTGCAGGCGCGGGTGGGTTGATTCTAGGAACTTGAATTGTGAGAAGAGACAAGACGTTGGGAAATGAGTGACAAACAGTTACTCACCAGTGACTCACGGCCTACCCGTACCCGTACCCGGCCGCACCAGGGTCACAAACGGGTAGCCGTACCCGGCCGGGTACGGGTAGCCGGATATCGGGTATGGTACAGGTATTGGGTACCCGATTGCGACCTCTGCCCGCAGCGCACACGGTGGCAAGATGTTAACTACCTCGCCTGGTGCACAGGAGGTCGTGGGTCCGAACCCGACCCTGACACCGGTTGTATATTTGTAATTTCCATGCGTGTCTCTCCCCGTGGTCGCATGGGTTTTCTCTGTTTTTATCCCTCCGCATTTAAAATCAACGTCACGCGTTTAGAGTATTCGCCTGCTAAAATGTCCACGTGATAAGCCACTTCGTTGGGCTATCGTTTGTGGCCGGCTCGCTTCTGTAAAAAATAACTGCATAGCTCAGTGGGCCTTACCTGGTAAAATAATAAAAATAGTGTTTAAGTTTAGTTTAGAAGTGAGTTGTGAGATCTCAGCTTGGAAACCAATGACTGCACAAACAAAATCAAGACAAAGCCACTCACATTAATTTAGCCCTGCACTTAATTTTGCTAAATGCCACGCGTCACTCACCCATCTATTGCACGGATCACCTTGTGTCGGTCCACGTCCAGATATCGGTGAAACCTGTATAACAATAACAACAACAGTTACCACCATCGGCTTACACGCGCCAATTAGGTCGAGTAATCGAAGGCTTCTGAGATGATGAGACGACGCAGCCGCACTCGCCTCAAGGTGGACGCCACGAAGCTGGTGGCCAGGGAGAAGTTGGCGGTGCCGGGCGCCAGTTCCGTCACGGCCCGAACCAGCTCGCGAGCCTGCCGCTCGGCCTCACGCCCCGCCATGCGGACTCGTGCCTCGCCTCCCGGAGATGGGCAGGACGTCACCTGCAACAGCAGCAGCAGGAGCAGCAGCAGGAGCAGCAGCAGCAGGAGCAGCAGCAGCAGGAGCAGCAGCAGGAGCAGCAGCAGCAGCAGCAGGAGCAGCAGCAGCAGGAGCAGCAGCAGGAGCAGCAGCAGCAGGAGCAGCAGCAGCAGCAGGGGCAGCAGCAGCAGCAGCAGGAGCAGCAGCGGCAGGAGCAGCAGCAGCAGGAGCAGCAGCAGCAGGAGCAGCAGGAGCAGCAGCAGCAGCAGGAGCAGCAGCAGCAGCAGGAGCAGCAGCAGGTGCAGCAGCAGCAGGAGCAGCAGCAGGAGCAGGAGCAGCAGGAGCAGCAGGAGCAGCAGCAGCAGCAGGTGCAGCAGCAGCAGGAGCAGCAGCAGCAGCAGCAGCAGGAGCAGCAGCAGCAGGAGCAGCAGCAGGTGCAGCAGCAGCAGGAGCAGCAGCAGGAGCAGCAGCAGCAGCAGGTGCAGCAGCAGCAGGAGCAGCAGCAGCAGCAGGAGCAGCAGCAGGTGCAGCAGCAGCAGGAGCAGCAGCAGCAGGAGCAGCAGCAGCAGCAGGAGCAGCAGGAGCAGCAGCAGCAGCAGGAGCAGCAGCAGCAGCAGGAGCAGCAGCAGCAGCAGGTGCAGCAGCAGCAGGAGCAGCAGCAGCAGCAGCAGCAGGTGCAGCAGCAGCAGCAGCGGCAGCAGCAGCATGAGCAGGAGCAGCAGCAGCAGCAGCAGGTGCAGCAGCAGCAGGAGCAGCAGCAGTAGGTGCAGCAGCATCAGCAGCAGGAGCAGCAGCAGCAGCAGGAGCAGAAGCAATAGGAACACAGTCAGCAACCAGTAGCAGTAGTAGGAATACAATCAGTAACCAGCAGCAGTAGCAGCAACACAAGCAACAGTAACGCGTGTTGCCTCCGAAACGTCGTGATTTCATTTAGTTGTTTTTTTTCATTTACATTTTTAACCTACGTGAGAGACACACACAGACAGACACAGACAGAGACACACACAAAGAAAGACACACACAGACACACACACAGACAGACACACAGATAGACACACACACAGACACACACACAGACAGACACACACACAGACACACACAGACAGGCACACACAGACAGACACACACAGACAGGCACACACAGACAGAAAACACAAGAGACACACAGATAGAGACCCAAACACAGACAGACACACAACTACACAGCCACACACAGACAGAGACACACAGACACACACAGACAGAGACACACACATACAGACACACACACAGACACACACAGACACACACACAGACACACACAGACACAGACAGACACACACACAGACAGACACACACACAGACAGAAACACACAAGAGACACACACACACAGACACACACACAGACACACACAGACACACACACAGACACACACAGACACAGACAGACACACACACAGACAGACACACACACAGACAGAAACACACAAGAGACACACACACACAGACACACACACAGACAGACACACACAGACACACACACAGACAGACACACACAGACACAAACACACAGACACACACACAGGCAGACACACACACAGACACATACAGAGACACACAGACACACACAGACACACACAGACAGAGACACACACATACAGACACACACACAGAGACACACAGACACACACAGACACACACACAGACACACACAGACACAGACAGACACACACACAGACAGACACACACACACAGACAGAAACACACAAGAGACACACACACACAGACACACAGACAGACAGACACACACAGACACACACACACAGACAGACACACACACACACAGACAGACACACACAGACACAAACACACAGACACACACACAGACAGACACACACACACACAGACAGAGAGAGGCACGTCCCGGACTTCAACAATAAAGTTTCAGCCTCGCGAAGTATAAAAAAGAACCTCGCAACTTACAAACCACGCGGCTGGACGCTCTGGCCTGCAGCGCCCGTTCACTCCGATTCCTTCCTTCTGTTGGAAGCTTTTAAACACGAACACGCAACTTTCACACGCAACTTTCACACGCAACTTTCACACGCAACTTTCACACGCAACTTTCACACGCAACTTTCACACGCTCCACGTCTCGTTCGCCTGCACACTGTACATCCACTGTGCTTGGTGTCGCCGTGACGTCACGGACACGGTTGTTCATAGCGACGTCACCACGTCTCGCGGCGGTGACGTCATCCCGCGCGTGAAACCTTCGGCCGTGACGTCATCTCGCCAGCAGAACCGTTCGGCCTCGACGTCATCCCGCGCGTGAAACCGTTGATCGTGACGTCATCCCGCCAGCAGAACCGTCGGCCTTGACGTCATCCCGCGCGTGAAACCGTTGATCGTGACGTCATCCCGCCAGCAGAACCGTTCGGCCTCGACGTCATCCCCCGCGTGGAACCGTCGGCGTGACGTCATCCTGCCAGCAGAACCGTCGGCCTTGACGTCATCCTGCGCGTGAAACCATCGACCGTGACGTCATCCCGCGTGTGATCTTCCGGCCGTGCCGCGCAATGACAACCCTTGCTTTGTGTAAAAGCCGGGGATGGCCAGCGCGTGACGTAATGCCGTGACGTCACAAAAGCGTTGTACTCCATGGCTACGATTAGAAAACTACAGAATTCTGTCTCTAAAGTGGCCTCTGTGGGTGGGTGGGTGAATGGGTGAGTGGTTGGGTGAGTGGGTAGGTGGGTTGGTGGCTGGGTAGGTGAGTGGGTGGGTAGGTGAGTGGGTGAGTGGATGAATGGGTGTGTGGGTGAATGGGTGAGTGGTTGGGTGAGTGGGTAGGTGGGTGAGTGGGTGGGTGAGTGGATGAATGGGTGTGTGGGTGAATGGGTGAGTGGTTGGGTGAGTGGGTAGGTGGGTTGGTGGCTGGGTAGGTGAGTCGGTGGGTCGGTGGGTAGGTGAGTGGGTGAGTGGATGAATGGGAGTGGGTGAATGGGTGAGTGGTTGGGTGAGTGGGTAGGTGAGTGGGTAGGTGGGTGAGTGGGTGGGTGAGTGGATGAATGGGTGTGTGGGTGAATGGGTGGGTGAGTGGGTAGGTGGGTTGGTGGCTGGGTAGGTGAGTGGGTGGGTAGGTGAGTGGATGAATGGGTGTGGGTGAATGGGTGAGTGTGTGGGTGGCTGGGTAGGTGAGTGGGTGAGTGGATGAATGGGTGTGTGGGCGGGTGAGTGGGTAGGTGGGTTGGTGGCTGGGTAGGTGAGTGGGTGGGTAGGTGAATGCGTGAGTGGGTGAATGGGTGTGGATGAATGGGTGAGAGGCAGATCTGTAAAGTACTTGAGTAATTTTACTTGATTACTTTATTTAAGTATTATTTTTGGGGAGTTTTACTTTACTTGAGTACGAATAAAAATCAATACTTTTACTTAATTACATTTTTTTAGAAAAAACAGTACTTTTTACTCCTTACAATTTTATTTACAGTCAAAAAGTACTTATTTTTTGGAGATCACTTCATTCTATTTTCCCTTGCTATTACCAAACCAATTGAATTGCGCTGATGCACAGTTTAATTTAAATGTTATTTATTCTGCCTATGAAAATCGTTTTCACATTACATGCAATTGGTCAGACATCATGGGAACCTCATTTGCCAGTAAAAAGTATAATTGTTTTTTTACCCTTTTATCTGGCAACAAAACTGATACCTTTTTACAAGGATTCATTTTTGCATAGACCACAATACCTGCAGTCACAATGCAAACAAAACACCTAACTCTGATAATGTGCACTGTCATTGAGTATTATTTTTGGGTCCAACCCATGTGAGACTAGGCTCTAAGGAAAGCTGTCTCGGGTGTGGACCAATCAACTTCAAGGACAGGGGGGGGGGGCGAGAGCCCCCACACAGTACATACATCGGTTGTGTGTTGTACATGTTGCGCTTGGCTCTCAACACACCGGTGGTGCTGTACTCGTAACGAATTGGCACGTTCTGTTCACGTGCCGAACCTTACTAATTGGCCGTGTTGGGCGCTGGCGGGTTTAATGACACATTCATATCTTCACGCGATCGAACCCAAAAACAAGTAAACCCGTAAAAACAAAGTTTTTCACTATAAATCCTTTATATGCGTGGCGGCTAGAGTCCTCTCGTCATCTGGCTTGAGATGGCTGCCACCTATGGGTCAGATGATTGCATTGCACCATTAAGCAATTGGTAATTAAATATAATATTTTTGTCCTAAAAAGTGTAAAATTTTTAAAAATTTTTTCACGAACATTAATTGTCACGAACGAGTCTGTGTGGAAAATGTAAACTCGATTGGATCACGGGAAGTGGGTTAAAAACGACCTAAAGATTTGCACGGTCGTAAGCAAGCAAGCAAGCAAGCGAACTTAATATTAAGTATTTTAAAAAGTCCGGCACTCTGGCACCGTGGTAGGAGTTCGGGTATCCATATATTTTTTTTAATAAACAGAGATTTATGTCAATGCACAGACGTGTGGGTGGGTATGTGTGTACGTGCGTGGGATACGTGTGTGGGTACGTGCATGGGTACGTGCGTGGGTACGTGCGTGGGTACGTGTAAATATTAAGAGGCTACGGAGTAGGTCCGCGCGGTTGTCACAGATCCACGGTGCTGGGGATATTCTTCGGGAAAGCGAACGAACGAGTCTTTCGGCAGCTGAATCGCTCCTGAGAGCGGCTCTCGACCACGTCGACCGAAACGTCAGACAACTTTGCCGAGCACGCGCGCACAACACCGCAAAAGCACCGGAGTATCGCGCGGCATGGTTTTCCGTCAGTCACGTGACCCCGACGTCAAAAGCGATGACGCGATCGAATAAAACAAGTGGCTCGTGCCTTTCATTCAAAAATAAATAAAAACTCGCTGCAAGCCGCTTCGACTAGGCCTCGGCAAGGTAAGGTAAATACAACGAGCCTACCTTTACCCTACCTTTTACCTTACCACAAAACAATCACTCTACCCTTACCTTTTGCCATTAGCAAGGTAAGGTAACAGGTCAAAAAGCAACGAGCCTACCTTTACCCTTACCCCATAAAAATGACCTGATTACAGGGTAATAACTGGGGTACTACTACACATGAAAAAGGTGTATAACAGGTAAATGCGAGGTAGAGCGCTTTATTCATATTTAATATTCTCGATGATTCCAATTTTAAATGGAGGCCACGGACTGCGCCACGGAGCTTTTAGCGAGCGGTAAACAAGGTGTTCACCGGGTAATACTTCGCGCTACCTTTACCCTACCGGGTAATTCTTCCGTGCTACATTTACCCTACCCATTACCTTACCCCTTGGCATGTCGACACCTTTACCCTTCCCCTTTACCCCGGTAAAAAGGGTAAATTACCCTACCTTGCCGAGGCCTAGCTCCGACACATGGGTCTCACCGTACCGTAACCAAATCGAGATGAACGTCTGCTCGGGGCTCGCAGACCGAAAGACTGCACAAAATGTCATGCGGCGAGATATTTAGCGGAACACCATTTTAATAATCAATCGGGCGATCAAAATCGGGCTCCAGCATGCGGCAGCCGACGTTTCAGCACAGGGCCTTCGCCCGCCGGCAGTGGACGGACCGCGTGGTCGACAATGGCCGTCTCCACGGCGGCACGCCGCAGGGTTTTCGGTACGACGTCGCTCTCCGCGCCGAAACGAGGGGAGCCCGCAAACCGCGAAGATGGCAGCGCCCTTTGCCGGCGGTTACGCAAGTTCACCCGCGGCCTCGATTCGTGGGCCCAGTCTCTGGATGCCGGGACTCTGCCAAAGCCGTAAGGGGCGTGGGGGGGGAGGGGACCGTTGCGATTGTTTGACCGGACTTCACCGAGCTGCTCAGTGCGGTGAAGGTGGTGGGGGGGGATGAGAGCGAAGGCGTGAGAATGATTGTACATGACGACAACCGCCTCGGCCGCACTCTCCTCTGCTTATATAATCCCAGTGGTCTTGTCAGCTGATGGGGAGCATAGTATACAGTACAACGATGGATTCTGGCGCATTGGAACGAGCGCGGTGTAGATGTGCACGGGCGAGCGAGTGAATCTGTACCAGTGTCGTGTGAGCGTGCGAGTACGTGTATCGGGCGCCTTTGACACTGCACTTGGCCTCAAAGTGCACCTAGCCTGACACAACTGCTGCACTGGTGATGTCACCCCCACTTAGTGAGACATGACGGCTGTGTGCGTGTGTGCGCGCGTGTCTACGTGCATACGTGCGTGCGCTGCATGCGTACGATCGCTAGCATGCAGCGCCTGTGCGTGCGTGCCGTCACAACAACGGCCTGTGCGTGTGTACGTGTGGCTGTGCGTGCATCCACGTGCTTGTCCCATGTGCGTGCTGTGACTTGAGTGTGCACACGCACGCACACACATGCGCACGGAGCCTCGGATCCTCTTCACTCGCCCATGCCCAGCCGCCCCTTGCTGTTCTGCTCCAGACGGTTGAGCACGAATTTGCTCGTGTCGATGAATCTTCCCACGCAGTTCACGAGGCACACCTCTGTGCGGCTGTCCAGCTTGGGTCCGGGCTTGTCCATGCATTTCTCCTGCACACGCACGCACACACGCGCACACGCACACACACACGCGCACACACACGCACACAGGCACACACACACGCACAGACAAAAAGGTTCCCGCCGCCGTATACTATTTAATTCACCGAGGAACTTAGCTCAGAAGCGACCTGGCAATGACAAGTGATAGCTCAACGAAGTGTGGGTGTTTATCGCAGCAGCCAAATGCTCTAAACGCGTGACGTTGATCCTAAATGTGGAGGGAAAAACCGGAGGACCCGGAGAAAAATCACAGCGAGAGACACACGCAAACTCCAACACTGCCCATAGACTCAACACTGCCCATAGACTCAACACTGCCCACAGACTAACACTGCCCACAGACTCAACACTGCCCATAGCCTCAACACTGCCCATAGACTCAACACTGCCCATAGACTAACACTGCCCACAGACTCAACACTGCCCATAGACTCAACACTGCCCATAGACTCAACACTGCCCACAGACTCAACACTACCCATAGACTCAACACTGCCCACAGACTCAACACTGCCCACAGACTCAACACTGCCCACAGACTCAACACTGCCCACAGACTCAACACTACCCACAGACTCAACACTGCCCACAGACTCAACACTGCCCACAGACTCAACACTGCCCAGACTCAACACTACCCATAGACTCAACACTGCCCATAGACTCAACATTGACTAACACTGCCCATAGACTCAACACTACCCATAGACGCAACACTGCCCATAGACTCAACACTGACCATAGACTCAACACTGCCCATAGACTCAACACTACCCAGACTCAATACTGCCCATAGACTCAACATTGACTAACACGGCCCACAGACTCAACACTGCCCATAGACTCAACACTGCCCACAGACTCAACACTGACCGTAGACTCAACACTGCCCACAGACTCAACACTGCCCACAGACTCAACACTGCCCACAGACTCAACACTGCCCACAGACTCAACACTGCCCACAGACTCAACACTGCCCACAGACTCAACACTGCCCACAGACGCAACACTGCCCACAGACTCAACACTGCCCACAGACTCAACACTGCCCACAGACTCAACACTGCCCACAGACTCAACACTGCCCACAGACTCAACACTGCCCACAGACTCAACACTGCCCACAGACTCAACACTGCCCACAGACTCAACACTACCCACAGACGCAACACTGCCCACAGACTCAACACTGCCCACAGACTCAACACTGCCCACAGACTCAACACTGCCCACAGACTCAACACTGCCCACAGACTCAACACTGCCCACAGACTCAACACTGCCCGTAGACTCAAAACTGCCCGTAGACTCAAAACTGCCCGTAGACTCAACACTGCACCATAGACTCAACACTACCCATAGACTCAACACTACCCATAGACTCAACACTGCCCACAGACTCAACACTGCACCATAGACTCAACACTGCCCATAGACTCAACACTGCCCACAGACTCAACACTGCACCATAGACTCAACACTACCCATAGACTCAACACTACCCATAGACTCAACACTGCCCATAGACTCACACTGCACCATAGACTCAACACTGCCCATAGACTCAACACTGCCCACAGACTCAACACTGCACCATAGACTCAACACTGCACCATAGACTCAACGCAGCACGGCTGGCTACATACGGTGTGAGAGAAGTTCAACATACATTCGGAAAGGTTCTTCATTCATCAGTGACCACACGTGGATGTTTACGACGGTCTCATTCGACGAATGAACGAGCAGTGCAGTTGCTCAGCCGACGGCCCCTTCACGATGTAACAAGACAGACATGTTGGGGGCTTCTTTGCGCGCACGTGCCCTGGCACCGTGACCTTGTGACCTTGCGGCCTTGCACGCCCCACTTGCTGGCAACGACGGCTCTGCGTCCAGCCGCGAACGAGTGAATGGGTGAACGAATAGGGCGAGCGAATGAATAGGGCGAGTGAATGAGTGAATGTGGGAGGCTCACGCAGCGCACGTGTCCGTCACGTTGTGCACCACTTGCTGGAATGACTAAGTGACTGACTGGGTGAATGACCGAGTGAATGACTAAGTGAATGACCGAGTGAATGACCGAGTGAATGGCCAAGTGAATGACTAAGTGAATGACTAAGTGAATGACTAAGTGAATGACTAAGCGAATGACCGAGTGAATGACCGAGTTAATAACCGAGTGAATGACCGAGTTAATGAGTAAGTGAATGACTAAGTGAATGACTGAATGAATGACTGAATGACTAAGTGAATGAATGACCGAATGAAGGACCGAATAAACGACCGAGTGAACGACTGAATGAACGACCGAGTGAACTAGTCTCACCCAGCACATGTCCGTCACGCTGTGCACCACTTGCTGGAAGCGCTGCCGCTGCGTCTCGCTCTCGATGAACCGCTGCAGCTCGGGGTCGGCCTGTGGCGCTCCCTCCACCATCATGTCGCTCCTGTCCACACAACGGACAGGGGGGTGAACGAGACGATTCGTTCGCGAACGATGAAAAGGAACGAAACGCAACGAACTCCGCAGGCCCCGCGCGTGTCACCTTGTGGCTCGTGAGCGGCACTGTGGAAGGGGGAAGTGACGTCACGCGAAACGCGACGGAGTAACCAGGCGGCCATCTTACGTAGGGTAATGACACAGACAAAGACCTCCCCCCCGTGTAGCCTTAACAGGCTGGAGGGGCAAGTGCTGTTAGCGAGTAGCACCTATGAAGGCCAGAACGGTACACGAGGGGGTGGGTGGCCAGCACCACGCCCGACCGCCTTTGTCTCCCTAGTGGCGATGTTTTTACACACCGCACCAGGTACTCCTTTGAGGCTGAGTCGACCTAGGGGAGACCCAGGAGCGGTTCAGATAATCGTCACTCGGTGTTGGCCGTGAGGGGTAATCGAACTCGGTTCACCAGGTTCAGTAGAGCAGCGCGCTAACCGCTGCACCACCGCTCCCCCACCCGCACCCCCCACGACGCACGTGGCTCAAGATTCAATGGAGTCGTCCCTTACAAAGATGGCCGCCAACCACGCGCGTTTCCGTCTCGGCCCTGGCGCTGACTGAGGACGGTCCTCGACTTACGAACGGTGACGTCACCCTCGCCCCCTCCCCCAACGGGGACCGTTCGTAAGTCGAATTGTTCGTATCTCGGAACTCAAAATGTCATTAGAAATGCGCTCAGCGTTGTAACATTTTGTCATGGTTTAATAAGTATAACCGGTAAAAACAAAGTTTTTCACTATAAATCCTTTATATGCGTGGCGGCTAGAGTCCCCTCGTCCTCTGGCTTGAGATGGCTGCCACCTATGGGTCAGATGATTGTCTGCCACCATTAAGCAATTGGTAATTAAATATTTAATTTGTTTTCCCTAAACAGTGTAAAATTTTGGAAAAAAATTTTCACGAACAATAATTGTCTGGCACAACGAGTCTGTGTGGAAAATGTCAGCTCGATTGGATCACGGGAAGTGGGTTAAAAAACGACCGAAAGATTTGCACGGTCGTAAGCAAGCAAGCAAACTTAATATAAAGGATTTAAAAAAGGGGGGGGGGACTATTGTTGAACTCATGAATAAGAATAAATATTGTACATTTGCATGTACTACTGTAATAAATACTGTAAATAAAACTTAAAATAAAATAACATGAAAATAAATAGTTTTTCACTTGCCTTGAGTCGTGATGCCGGCTTGCTTGTCGGAAGGGGGGTGGGGGGGGGGGGGCAACAGGTGAGATGCTGGGACTCATCACGACTCCCTCGCAGAAGATCGCTCCGCCGAACAAAATAGTTCGCGAGTCAGATGGTTACAAAAAAGATAACACCTTCTTGGTTCTCTCGGTAAAGTCACGTAGAAGGGAAGTAATAAAATAATAAAAATAAAGCATAATAAAATAATTCTCACGACGTTTCGGCCACAACGCAAGCAGCGTCCTCAGGTGAAGAACAGGTCTGTCGGAAAGACGCTGAGGACGGCTGCTTGCGTTGTGGCCGAAACATCGTGAGAATTACTTTATTATGTTTTATTTTTATTATTTTATTACTTCCCTTCTACGTGACTTTACCGAAAGAACCAAGAAGATGAATCCCTGCAGTCACGAAAGCTTTAAATCGAAAAAGAAAACACCTTATGGCGGTACGTTCGTAAGAACGGGCGTTCGTAAGTCAAACGTTCGTATCTCGTGGACTGCTCGTATACAGAATCAACATCTGGCTGTCGCCTGATGATGCTACTTGTAATTACTGGCGAAACGTCGTACTCGGATTGTGAATGTTGTAGTGGGTTGACTCTCCAACTCACAACCGGTTAGCGCTGTACTAGTGACGAATTGGCCACGTTCTGTTTACGTGACAACCCTTATTAGTTGGCTGTGTCGGGTGGTGGCGGCGGGTTTAACGACACAACATTCATATATTTACGCGATCTAACCCAAAACACCTCTATTAAGGATGATATTGGTCACGATAGCCTCCTGCTGCGTGTTACACTGACTAACATCTCTGTCACCATGCGGCACTGCACTGCTTGAGGGTATAGACAGAACACCCAGCCACTCACCCAGCCAGCCACTCACTCACCCAGCCACTCACTCACCCAGCCACTCACTCACCCAGCCACTCACTCACTCAGCCACTCACCCAGCCAGCCACCCACTCACCCAGCCACCCACTCACCCAGCCACTCACTCACCCTGCCACTCACTCACTCAGCCACCCACTCTCCCAGCCACTCACTCACTCAGCGACTCACTCACCCAGCCACCCACTCACACAGCCACTCACTCTCCCAGCCACTCACTCACTCAGCGACTCACTCTCCCAGCCACTCACTCACTCAGCGACTCACTCACCCAGCCACTCACTCACCCAGCCACTCACTCACCCAGCTACCCACTCACCCAGCCACTCACTCACCCAGCCACTCACTCACTCAGCGACTCACTCACTCAGCCACCCACTCACACAGCCACCCACTCACCCAGCTACCCACTCACCCAGCCACTCACTCTCCCAGCCACTCACTCACTCAGCCACCCACTCACACAGCCACTCACTCACCCTGCCACTCACTCACTCAGCCACCCACTCTCCCAGCCACTCACTCACTCAGCGACTCACTCACCCAGCCACTCACTCACCCAGCCACTCACTCACCCAGCTACCCACTCACCCAGCCACTCACTCACCCAGCCACTCACTCACTCAGCGACTCACTCACTCAGCCACCCACTCACACAGCCACCCACTCACCCAGCTACCCACTCACCCAGCCACTCACTCTCCCAGCCACTCACTCACTCAGCGACTCACTCACCCAGCCACCCACTCACACAGCCACTCACTCTCCCAGCCACTCACTCAGCGACTCACTCACTCAGCCACCCACTCACACAGCCACCCACTCACCCAGCTACCCACTCACCCAGCCACTCACTCACCCAGCCAGCCACTCACTCACCCAGCCACTCACTCTCCCTGCCACTCACTCACCCAGCCACTCACTCACCCAGCCACTCACTCACCCTGCCACTCACTCATTCAGTCACTCACTCACCCAGCCACCCACTCACCCAGCCACTCACTCACTCAGGGGCTGGGTGGGGAGGGGAGGGTGGGGAGGGGCTGGGTGGAGAGGGTGGGGAGGGGCTGGGTGGGGAGGGGTGGTGCTGGGTGAGGATGGGCTGGTCACCCCGTGGTGCCCTTATAAAACTCAACGTTTAACCTACTCACGCTGGCTTGTGCCCGCCCTCACAGTCGGGCATATTTGCGGAATACACCACGCCGCCGTTGACCCTGCAGGCCATTGACCGAGCAACCCAACGTTCCTACCAGCTCCCTCCGCAGCAGGAATGTGTTTACACCAGGAGCCACCACCTCTCCCGAGTCGCCTCCAGGACCGCTCCTACAACCATGGGGGGGGGGGGGGGGTTTAGTTTATTTCATTTTATTCCAACGCCCCCTGGCAGCGCGGTTACGCATCTGTCTTCTGAAAAGAAAAAAAGCCTTTCCAATTTTTTAGTTTTTTTCTGAGTTCTGTGGAGTCGTTTCGGGTCACGTGTCCGAGGGGGTCACGTGTCCAGTGGACCGGAGCAGCCACCGCGGCGTGGGTCGATGTGCTCCCCCCGTTCACGGCCAACAACGCCGACTATCCAAACCGGTGCTGGGCGTCCCCCCCCCTAGGTCGACTCGGCCTCAAATGAGTACCTGGTGTGGTGTGGTAACAACATCGGCCACCCGCCTTACCTCGTGGCAGGCATCACACTGTTGGTGGGTGCCTCGCTCCTTCACGGGGCTCCATCTCGGCGTGATCTGCCAACCCTGGATTACACGGGCATGAGCCGCCGCCGTGCTAGGAATAAATCCACGACGGTGGCTGGGAGATGTTAACTACCTCGCCTGGTATGCAGGAGGTCGTGGGTTCGATACCGATGCTGACGTCTGTTGTATATTTGGAGTTTGCGTGTCTCTCTCCCCTGGGTCGCGTGGATCTCTCAGATTTTCCCCTCCACATTTAGAATCGACATCATGCGATTAAGAGAATTTGGACGTGATGCATTTCCACGTGATCAGCCACTTTCGTCGAGGTATCATCATCCGTGGCCAGGAGGCTTCTGAAAGAGCTGCGTAGCTCAGTGGGGCCTTATCTGCTAAAATAAAAACGTAGTTTAGTTAATGAGAATAGGTTTTCCCATTTTTTTCTGCCAACAAAACAACTGTTAAGATACATATTCTTGGTTCTTTCGGTAAAGTCACGTAGAAGGGAAATAATAAAATAATACAAATATCAAACAATAAAATTCTCACGTTTTGACTGCAACTCAAGCAATCATCATCAGGTGTGAAATCCACACATTTCTTGCTGTGGATTTCACACCTGATGATTGCTTGTGTTGCAGTCGAAACGTCGTGATAATTTTTATTGTTTTATATTTTTATTATTGTATTATTTCCCTTCTACGTGACTTTACCGAAAGAACCAAGAATATGAACCCCTGCAATCACGAAAGATTTAAATCAAAATTTAAAGGTGTTAAGATGTTAAAACACCAAACCGAAACCTTATACAAGGAATCACGTCTGGATTAACCACAATACTTGTGGTCAGAATGCAAACAAAAAACACTGTGATAATAAAATGCATTGACTTTGAAGCCGATTGGTCCACACCAGAGACAGCTTTCTTTTGAGTCTTGTCTCAAACGGTGTGAGACCAGAGGATGCCCAAAGGCGTACACAGCACAAAGACAATGCCACCATCAGAGTAATGAGGGCTGGGGGTGAGCAACTACATCATGGGACCTACTTTGCCAGTTCATGCAGACAGGATTCCTTGTAAAACGTTTCAGTTTGGTGTGTTAACAACTTAACTGTTTTGTTGCCAGAAAAAAGTGGAAACCCTATTCTCATATTTTGGTATTGGCAAAGGAGGTCCCATGATGTAGTTTAGTTTAATTGACTAAATCCACACCACGTCTGGCAATGCCAGGTGTTTCCCCAGGAGTTGCACAGAATCTCAAGACATTGTTTCCAGGAGGTCCCTGCCACACCGGGGATGTCCGGCGAATCTTGTCCGCACGTTGACCCGAATGTGAACAAGTGCGTTTCAATAAAGCGTACAAATGCATCACGTTCGAGTCATATTATGACAAAGTACTTTATTCATGATAATGAATAATCACAGGTATATAAAAAGCACACGGTTAAGGCATATATTCTCCTCCGACTTTTCTTCCTTTTCCATGGATTAAATGTTGCAAATGATGTTACGCGGTATTTTTATTTCATTTGAACACTATGTACACACACGCGCACGCCCGGTCGCAGACAAGGGGTCTGTAATAATAAGAAATCTTTAAAAAGTCCAGGTCACAGACATCGCCGGAGATTCTAAAAGCACCCGCCCCCCCCTCCGCCTCCGAATGACTCCCCGTGCCCACGGCGCGATCTATCGGACGCAAAGGTGGAGTGTCGGTGGGCTACTCGGCTAGTTAGTGTGGATATTGCTGCTGCACGTGTAGGGGAACTCGGTAACGTGATCTGCAGGGGGCGCAACAAAAAACCTTTCCCGCCGGTGGAACGGTTTGTTTTGTAGGCGGGCGACGACGCTGCGCTCGAAACGGAAGCCGGCCCTCCACACGCCGGCCCTCACAGTCTTCTTCAGTGGCAGGGTGAGTGAGTGGCTGGGTGAGTGAGTGGCTGGGTGAGTGGCTGGGTGAGTGAGTGGCTGGGTGAGTGAGTGGCTGGGTGAGTCAGTGGCTGGGTGAGTGAGTGGCTGGGTGAGTGAGTGGCTGGGTGAGTGAGTGGCTGGGTGAGTGAGTGGCTGGGTGAGTGTGAGTGGCTGGGTGAGAGTGAGTGGCAGGGTGAGAGTGAGTGGCAGGGTGAGAGTGAGTGGCAGGGTGAGTGGCTGGGTGAGTGGCTGGGTGAGTGTGAGTGGCTGGGTGAGTGTGAGTGGCAGGGTGAGAGTGGGTGGCTGGGTGAGTGAGTGGCAGGGTGAGTGGGTGAGTGAGTGGCTGGGTGAGAGTGAATGGCTGGGTGAATGAGAATGGCCGGGTGAGAGTGAGTGGCTGGGTGAGTGGCAGGGTGAGTGAGTGGCAGGGTGAGTGAGTGGCAGGGTGAGTGAGAATGGCAGGGTGAGTGAGAATAGCAGGGTGAGAGAGAATGGCAGGGTGAGTGAGAATAGCAGGGTGAGAGTGGCTGGGTGAGTGGCAGGGTGAGAGTGAGTGGGAGGATGAGAGCGAGTGAAAGTGTTGGTAGTGAGTGTGAAAGTGTTGGTAGTGAGTGTGAAAGTGTTGGTAGTGTCAGTGAGTGGAGTCTGCAGCATGTTCCTGTAGAGTGCTCTCCGGGTTCCTCCGGTTTTGCCTCCCCTCCACATTTAGAAACCTGCATCTATATTATTTGGCTGCTGCTATCAATCCCCACGTGTGATGATGATGTAAGTCACTTGGACTTTCCATCACAAGTGGCCAGGTCGCCTCTGGGAAGAAAAAAAGCCAGTAGCTGAGTGGACTTCACCCGCTAAAATAAAAGCTAACCACCTTCAGTACACATTCACAAAACGGACCCGCTATTTTTTTTTAAGCGCACAGCACTCTTTATAAAAGTTGCGTTCTCCCCCACAAGAGTAGTATTTTTTGAAGTTTTCGTTGCACACACCTCAATACCACGCGCGTTCAGAGCGAGCTCCATGGACCGGGTGGTCGAGGCGAGAGGGGAGGGCAGACACCGCTACCACTGGAGAGAGATCGTGGCGAGAGAGAATATCTCGAAGATTTAGACGCATCTGCAGACGTTGCCGTGCAGGATATTCGCAGAGCCAACATCGTTACACGCAGAAATGTCCTACTCACGAGCATCTCCGGGAAGAGCATCATCCCCCGCGAGTATCGAGGGAGCACTGCACGGCGATCCAATTCCTTACTCTCAAAACGCGTGGCCAAAATCACGTGAAAGGGTTTTTTTGTCACGTCGCTTAAAACAGAAGATCGATTCGGCCGATATCCCTGGCGGTCTCCGCTGCGCGTGGCTCACCGAAGAGCCGCGGTCCTCCCGTGCCACAGAACTCCACCTCGAATTTCGTCTCGTGTGTCGGCGAGCTCCGCTGGCCAAATGGTCGGGAGCAAAACATGTCAGAGGGCGTCAAAACCGATCACCGGGCCGAAGCCAGAAGAGTGAAGGGAACGGCGTGCGTTGGAAGCAGCAGCAAGCGCAGCTCAAAACTCCCGGCTCTCTCGAGTTTGTTTCTGGGTCTTTGCAAACCACCGAAGCAACAAAGTTGCATAGGACTGCTCGCGGTGTAACGCGCAGAGACGGCATGGAACGAAACTTCGCAGGCGGGGAAAGAGGTTGCGGCGCTTCGACAATCGGGACTCGGGTAGCCGCCTCCACGCTCACGCGGCCGCTTTGTCCACGTCCCAGCGAGTGGTTGTGCGACAGGGAAATCTAAACTCCGCGGTGGTGAGATGTTGACTACCTCGCCTGGTCTACAGGAGGTCGTGGGTTCAATCCCCACCCTGACGTCTGCTGCTGTATATTTGGAGTTTGCGTGTCTCTCTCTCCCCGTGGTGAGATGTTAACTACCTCGCCTGGTCTACAGGAGGTCGTGGGTTCGATCCCAACCCTGATGCCTGCTGTATATTTGGAGTTTGCGTGTCGCTCTCTCTCCCGGTGGTCGCGCGAATATTTCTCCGGGTCCACCTCCGGTTTTTGCCTCCACATTTAGAATCGACGTCGCGCGTTCAGACTATTTGCCCGCGACACATTTCCACGTGATGATGATGATCAGCCACTTCGTTGAGCTATCAATTAACGGACGAATTCCTCCGTTAACCTTTGGACAATGCCCAAACGTTACCCAGGATCCCCTCTGGTTAAAACCTAACTAAATGACGCATGAACATACGCCGTTCTAATTTTCTGTTAAAATCCGAGCGAGCGTTACCCTCCCCGCCTACCCACCTCTACAGTCGCCTCTATCTGGGGAGGGGGGGGGTAACAATAAATCTAAAGTGAACATTTGCTACATCTTGGAAGCGTAGGTTACACGGCAAACATTACCGTGTGAATATTACCGTGTGAATATTACCGAAAGTACGCGTTACAATTGCAGCGCCCTCCAACTAAGCGTCACGGCTCCAGCTCTGGCCGTGTGCGCATCTGCGGAAGTCGGCACGCGAGGAAGGGGGGGGGGTGCACACGTTGCGAGTTTACAAAAAGTCAAAATAATAAAATCCGAATTTGTAGTTTTTTCTCTCTCTCTTTCTCTTCAAATATACTTCGCGTCGCTCAAAAAGGCGAATGCGCGCACGCACACAGCGCTGTTTCCTCGAGATCATCGGCACGGTCTGTTGTACAGCAAGCCGGGATTTGTTTCCACTCAAACAGGAGGGGGAGGGATTTATCCACGACTCTGCCGCCTGCTGAGGCTGGCTGATGTTGCTGCTGCTGTTGCTGCTGCCGCTGCTGTTGTACGGAGCGGCGAAAATGTCAACACGGTATTTACTCTCCCAACACACGAGCGGTGTGCGTGCTGAACTCTAAACAAATTGCCACGTTGTGTTCACGTGACAAACCTGACCAATTGGCCGTGTCGGGTGGTGGCGGTGTTTCACGAGGCATTCGTACGTCTGCGCGATCCAACCCAAAACAAACCTCCGGTCACGTGGTCGCTGCCGTTTTAGGTTTTACTACTTACGAGCGTCGCGATCGTCCCCACCCCCCTCCCCGCCACAAACAGCGCGTCGCGACGGAGGCGATACACACGCCACGCTACCCGCGCTGAGAGCCTTTAAAAATTAGGTGGAAAATGTGACGGAATACGGGGGGGGGGGGGGGGGGGTACAGGTTCTGCGACGAGTTCTCTCCCTGGCACGCTCCGACACTTTAAAAAGGAATTTCTCCGGCACCCTCCCGGGTCTCCTGGAACAACAAGTTGTGTTTTCGCATGTGCGGGGTGTTTTTGTACCCCTCTTTGAAAATGAGCGGCGATTAGAAACTCCGGGGACACTTTAAGAAGAGTTCGCGGGGGGGGGGGGGGGTGTATACGGTTGCTGTTAACGCACAAAAAGGTGACTTTTAAGAAACCTTAAAAAAACTAAGAATTTTAGTTTTTTTTAATGAAAGAAATTGTAAACGTACAATGTCATCGTCGGTGTGGCCCAGGACTGTCAGCACCCAGTGGGTGACGACAGGGCGTGTCTGCTCCACACGCAGAGAGTAAGATGCCTTCACGACCAATATAATCCATAAACAAAAGGTTTTTATTAGATTAGATCGCGTAAATATAAATGTGTCGTTAAACCCGCCACAGCCAATCGGTAAGGAGAGTAGATGTCACACATCTATCCCTCTATATAACTAACTAAACAGGAGGAGGATTTCTCCACAAGTCTGGCTGCCGCCTGATGATGCCGGTTGTAATTACTGGCAAAACGTCGGACTCCGATTGTAAACGTTGGGTGGCTTTGCTCTCCACCGCAACCGGTTAGTGCTGGACTAGTGACGAATCGGCACGTTCTGTTCACGCGACAAACCTTACCAATTGGCTGTGTCGGGTGGTGGTGGCGGGTTTAACGGCACGCTTACATTCACGCGCTCTAACCCAAAAAAAACCCCGCGCGTTATGCTTGGCGCTAAACTGCGTTATTGTCCGTCCCCCCATCAAATTCGTGTTCATCGGCAACCGAAAAGGACCAGAAGGGGGGGGGGGAGAGTAAAAGAAGGGAGAGGCTTTAATAAAATAATACAAATAAAACAATAAAATACAATACTCACGACGTCCTCAGGTGAAGAACAGGGCTGTCGGAAAGACAGCGTCTGAATGAACTGAGGACGGCTGCTTGCGTTGTGGCCGAAACGTCGTGAGAATTGTATTTTATTATGTTGTATTTTTATTATTTTATTACTTCCCTTCTACGTGACTTTACCGAAAGAACCAAGAAGATGAATCCCTGCAGTCACGAAAGCTTTAAATCGAAATTTAAGGGAGAGGCTTTAAATCACGAAGATCCAACCGGATGTAGAGTCTATGTCGGACAGACACCTTACCCAGGGCTGCACGCCGTGGTCTGCCCCGACGTGAGATCAACTTCACTCGCAGTGCCGCAACAGCGCACAGCAGCGCACAGCAGCGCACAGCAGCGACAACTCGAAACGCACAACAGCCGCGCTACAAAGCCACCACGCCATCGTGTCGCTAGGAGGCTGTACTCACGGCGGCTCCCCAGAGTCACTGAAAAGTAAAACTTTCTTCTCAATCGGAAGCTTCAATGACGCTTGCGTCAAGACGGTCCGGAACGCCACTACTTCTCGTATTGGGTTGCGTAATCGATTGGGGTTGTGTATTTTGCCAAAACCGCCGTCGTCACGGATCAATGATTTCGCCCGCCGCCGAAGACTGAACGACGGCTCCTCATCACGCTCATCTCGCTCCGCCGGCGTCTGCTGGAGGGGCCGTGCACCGTCTGACGGCGGCTGGTGGCGGCTGAGGCTGTTACGGACCGTGCAAGGGGGGGGGGGGTGGAGGCGGCCTGGGCCCTCCCCACACCCACAACTGGTCGTCGTCGATGCGACCAAGCCGGCTTGAGGGCCGCGAGACGGCCAAATGAGCGGCACGCGAGGCCACAGCGGTCGTGGCCGGCGCATTCCGTGCGGACAAGAAATTGAGCGAATGGAAAATCGTCGGGATCCCAATCTCAAATTAAAATCCAGGCTCTTATTTACCGCGACAGCTAATAAACAAAAAATGTATTTCATCTTTCAGCAGGCAACGCAGCTACGTTGGCCGTTATCAACAGATATCTGGTTGGATGCAGCGCGTGCCAACACGGATACACCCACCACACGACAGCTCCCTTCGTTTCTCGGTAAAAGAAAAGAAACCGTGTTGCGTTTATTGCTCCGGACATTCCTCTAAGTGCGAACAATCGGTGTCGACCTGCCCACTCAACAGCGTACTCGTTGGGAGCGAGACGCGAGACACCGCAGTGCCGGGCGACCTTAAGCGGTGGTGACAAAATTAATTTGGGAGGGGGGGCGGGGGTCAAGCGGCTGGGCAAACCCAAAGCAGCTCTCTCTGCGCAAGCCAACAGGGGGGTCACGCCCGAGTATTTTTGCCGAAATTTCATCGGCATTAATAAAACGTTTCCCAACTCTCCACCGGGGTGGTGGGGGGGGGGGGTTGCCACAGTGGCCGCTAACCGGCGAGCGACACCGGGGACTTGCGATCCCGGATGTCGCGCCGGCATCAAGGTGGCCGCTGCCCCGTAGCTCGCAGGGGACGCGGTGACACGTGACACGCGGAGGGGGGCGAGGGGGGCGGTCGGGTGACCACGGCGGCCGAGGGAGCAGCAACAAACAGCTCCTCTTCAATTTGTAGCAGAGGCAGAGAGAGACGGTGGGGGCGAGTGACGGTGAATCGAGCCCGCTGTTACGCAACTCCGGGGTAGTAGTGTTTGAGTTTGCATTTGTACACCAGCGAGAGATACAAGAGAGCGATAAAAAAACGCACAAAGGGCGATAGAAAAATTACACAAAATTGCGGTCAGCACCCGAGGCGGTGTATTTGTACATTGGTTGTTGTTGCTGCTGCAGAGCGGACGAGCATCTGCCGCCCGCTGGCCATAAGTGTTCAGGTACAACGGCGGACACGGGAATTTGATTTTGCCCGAGGTGCTGGCCGCAATTACGCAACGGAAGGACGTGTTTGTTTTTGTTTAAAGCCGTCGTGAAACGACCGATAAGGTACGAGACAAAGGGTCGTCGGGAATTCAAAAATATACTGGTAATTTCAACATACCAGGCTCTATACAATATGAACAGCGGCCGACAAAACCTGCGCCAGCATTCCCCGGCAACGGTCGGAAGTCCGTGTCACTTAAAAAGAAAGAAAAAAGTGTTTTGATGCACTGCAAAAAAAACGACGTTCGCTCCCCGTTGCCCAGAGGCGGGGTAAACATTTGTTTTGGTCTAAACTAGGTGGCGGCGGCGGATGCTTGTTTTCGTTACGGGAGAACGTCCGTCGGTACAGGCGACGGTGACGTCCTCGTTGGCGGGGGGGGGGGGGTAACCGATGGGGGCGGAGGCCTGCACGTGTCATGGCACCTACTACGACGGAAGCGACAGCTTTGGCGGGCTCCAACGGTGCTTTAAGTTACAAAAACAAACAAAAAACGAAAGAAATCAACAACAAAATAAACAGAAAACCAAAACAAACAACAACTCTCTTCTTTGAGAAGCATATAAATTGATTGTCATTTAGTTTTGTATATTCTCCCGAGTCCACTTTGATCCCTTTCGCGGTATGTACACCCACGTGACGCCCGCCGGGCACGCGGGGTCAAGGGGGGGGGGGTGTAGCGGGAAGAGGGGGACGACAAGGGGGCGACGGGTTCAGCGGCCGCGTCGCCCCCAATCCCCCCGAACCACCCAGTCACACCCTCTCCTCCTTCATAGTCACCACCTCCACCTCGGGGCTCTCCGACACGACCACATCCGAGTGCGGCACGATGTGCAGCGGCACCTCCTCGCTCGCCGTCGGAGCGGCGGCGCCGGGCGCCGTCTGCGCCTGCTCGCTCGGCAGCGAGAACAGCAGCTGCGTCGCCTCTCCGTGCTCCCCGTTGGCGACGGGCGTCAGCACCAGGATGTACTCGTGAGGCTGGTGGTGCTGCTGGTGGTGCTGGTGATGCTGCCCCCCCACGGCGATGGCGGGAGTGGCGGCCGAGCCGACGGCGCCCGCGTCGCTCACGTACGTCGTGGCGATGACGGTGCCGGGCGGCAGGTCGTGCAGGGCGCCGCCGCCCGCCGTCTGCAGCAGGATTCTCGGGCTGCCGGCACCGCCGCCGCCGCCCCCGCCGGAGAGGTTGATGACTTGGCCGGAGGAGAGCGCTACCGACTGCCGGTAGGCGGTGTCGATGGAGATCACCGAAGGCATCTGCACCGCGCTGCGGACGAGAACGCGCGGGAGCGCGACGGCGCGTCAGCGACAATCGGAGACGGTGCCAGTGACTCGGGACGTCTCGCAGATCGGCGGCGTTCAACTGGCGTGCCACCCCGCCCCCCCCCCCCCGCCGCGAGAGGAAGGCCCGTGGATCGGCCCTCGCCGACACGAAGAGATGAGGCCGGCGAGGTGACACGCGAGAAGGACGGGGGGTACGCACGGTGCGACGCGGCAACTGCGCGCGTCGCAGCGGCGTAATAACGTCACGTGATCATGCCGCCACGATGGCAAGATGTTAACTGCCTCGCCTGGTCTACAGGAGGTGGTGGGTCTGATAACGACCCTGACGCCTGCTGCTGTGTATTTGGAGTTTGTGTGTCTCTCTCTCCGTGGTGAGATGTTGACTACCTCGCCTGGTCTACAGGAGGTCATGGGGTCTGATAACGACCTTGACATCTGCCATACATTTGGAGTTTGCGTCTCTCGCTCGCTCTACACCCCGTGGTCACGTAGATTTTTCTCCGGGTCCTCCGGTTTTTCCCTCAAACATTTAGAATCGACTTAAACTCGTTCCAAGAGTATTTTGGCTGCTGTAAATTGCCAACGTGACGACATGCCCACTGCCTCTAGCTCTCATTCGCGATGGCGGGCGTTGTGTCAGAAACACAGCTCAGTGGGGGCCTTACCTGGCTAAATAAAAATGTTTAGTTTAATAGTTTACATTATTTTGTCCATAAGAGGTTTTTTGGGTTAGATCGCGTAAATATATGAATGTGTCGTTAAACCCGCTACACCACCCGACACAGCCAACTAGTGAGGTTTGTCACGTAAACAGAACGTGCCAATTCATCACTAGTACAGCACTAGTGTAGTAGTATATAGTGTAGTAGTGTATAGTGTAGCGTACTAGTAGTGTGTTGGAGAGCAAATCCACAACATTTGCAATCTGAGTACGACGTTTCGCCAGTAATTACAACGAGCTTCATCAGGCGACAGCCAGAATTGCGGAGAAATCCTTCTCGTGTTACATATTCACATTTTCAAATTAAGTGCATTTTTTTTAAAAATCATTATTTTTTTTTCCCGTCGACGCGCGCCACCCACCGGACGGTCGTCACGCACGGCGTCCCACCCATCTTCTTGGGCCTGGCGGGAGACGCCGCCGCCGCCTTCACACGCAGCGGCGGGGGGGTGCCCTGCTGCAGCTCGGCGCTCAGCGAGGCGATGACCGACTCGTGCCCCGAGTCGTCAGACGGGTCGCCCAGGTCGTCCAGGAAGCCCTTGGGCATCTCCTTGAACTGGTAGACGAGGCGCTGGCCCTCCACCTTGGCCAGGATGCCGCGCTGGTAGTAGTAGCTGCGGCGGCGGTGGACAGAGAGGTGGGGGGGGGGGGCGAGTTAAAAGAGGGGAAAAGAGGGGGGCTACGCATGGTTGTGGGTGGAGTGGGGTACAGCTGCGGGTGAAGGGGGCACGAATGCGGGTGGAGGTGGGCACAGATGCGGGTGGAGTGGGGTATGGTTGTGGGTGGAGTGGGGCGCGAATGCGGGTGGAGGTGGGCACGGTTGTGGGTGGAGTACGGAATCAGCTGTGGGTGGAGGGGGGCACGGTTGTGGGTGGAGTGAGGTATGGTTGTGGATGGAGGTGGGCACGGCCGCTGGCATCGCGCAGATTGCCCGCGCCACAATCACCACAATCAGCCAGCCAGATCGTTATTACGGAGTTGAACTCTTGGGGCTTTCGTGACCAATATTATCCACAGCAAAGTTCTTTTTGGGTTAAGACCGAGTAAATATAAATGCTGGGTTTACTCTCCAACAACGCCGGCGTGCTGAAGCATGAACTAATTTGCGTGACAGATTTGACCAATTGACTAGAAAAAACGAATCGACCCCCAACTAGCAAAGCAGACGCAGCTGCCTAGCCCCCCCATCGCTGGCGGAGCACGATCGAGACTCCCTCTGCCGACTTGTGCTCCCAGCGAAAACCCCACCAAGCTCGTGCCGGTCCAAGAGGCTCTCATGCCCTCTAGTGGCTCCGTTTATTCTCTGCCTCGTGAGTTTACCACCGCGGGTCGGGTGGGGGGGGGTAATGTCCCGATAAAACATTGCGACGCTGTTCGACAGCACGCCAGATTGAGCCGTAGTCGTTGTTGTGTGTGTGTGTGGGGAGCTCACAACAACGAACGGAGCGCCGGGTGGCTAAAACACAGCAAGTTGATACAGCAGGGGGCACAGGTGGTGCATCGGCCAGTCATCTCAGTCGACCCATGGCACCTGGCTCTGTCCCGTGACCTCCTGCCAGCGGGCGTTCAACACTTCACATAGCCTGGCACAAGCACCATAGTGACGTAGTGCAGCAGTCAGCGCGCTGCGCTACGAACCTGGCGACCCGAGTTCGATTTCCGCTCATGGCCACCAACACCAGTGACAATTATCTAAACCGGTCCCGGGGTTCCTCAAGGTTGACTCGGCCTCAACCGAGTACCTCGTGTGATGTGTAAATACCGTCACTAGGGAGACAAAGGCGGCCGGGCGTGGTGCTTGCCACCCACCCCCTCGTGTGCCTTTCCGGCCTTCATAGGTGCTCGCTAACAGCACTCGGCCCAAAAGTCTGTTTAGGCTATACGGGGGATCTTTGTCTTTGTTTTTAATAGACAAATGAGACGGAGCGCGTTTGCTCAGACGGGAGTCAAAACTGCGGTGCGCTTTTGTGAATGGCGATCAAGCAGCATTAATAGCGGCTTAGGCCGTCGTCAACGGTGGCTAGGGGATGTTAACTACCTCGCCAGGAATTCAGGAGGTCGTGAGTTCAATCCAGACACTGACGCCCACTACATATATATTTGGAGTATGCGTGTCTCTCTCTCTCTCTCTCCGGCGGCAGCGGGGGCCGGGTTCGAATCCAACTCCCGGCGCGCTCGCAGCAGTTTTGTGTAAACAATGAGTTCACCGCAGTGAGCCGCGGTGGCTAGGAGATGTGAACTACCTCGCCTGGTCTACAGGAGGTCGTGGGTTCGATCCCGACCCTGAAGCCTGCTGCTGTATATTTGGAGTATGCGTGTCTCTCTCTCTCCGTGGTGAGATGTTAACTACCTCGCCTGGTCTACAGAAGGTCGTGGGTTCGATCCCGACCCTGAAGCCTGCTGCTGTATATTTGGAGTATGCGTGTCTCTCTCTCTCTCTTCGTGGTGAGATGTTAACTACCTTGCCTGGTCTACAGGAGGTCGTGTGTTCGATCCCGACCCCGACGCCTGCTGCTGTATATTTGGAGTTTGTGCGTCTCTCTCTCTCTCCCTGTGGTGGCGTGGATTTTTCTCCGGGTCCTCCGTGACCTCGGCCTAGCGTCTGGGCAGTCTCAGGGACACACACTCGCGGCTATTAAAAACCACACGAGCCCCCGGGACCAACCATCAGGCTCCCCCGAGCCCACGGGACGGGGCAGAATCAACCGGCACCCCCCCCCCCGCCCCCCCCCCCCCCGACCCTGGGCTCACCGCAGCGCCCGGCCCATCGTCTCGTAGTTCATGTCGGGCTTGTTCTTGTGCTGGCCCCAGAGTTGCGACACGGCCTTCGAGTCGACCAGCTTGAAGATTCCCTTTTCTCGCTCGGTCCACTTGATGAGGCGAGGGCACGTGCTCTTGTTCTGCAGCAGCGACAGCAGGAACTCCCACAGGTACACGGTGTGGCCTGCACGCAGGCGGTGGGCGGGCGGGGGAGGTCGACACGTCAGCGCAAGTTTGCTCGATCATTGAGGTTCCACGGCGGCGGTCATAACACTTACAAAAAATAACGTTTTCATTTTACACAGCAGCATCATTCATGCCAACGGCTTTCCCACAAAGCTGTACATTCACTATGCGCGCACGCGGTTGGCTACGTAGGGCGTGAAAGAAGCCCAGCACACGCACGCACGCATACATACCAAGCAAATAAAAACCTTACTACTTTCTACCCAGCAAAATAAAAAATGTATAAACAAATTAAAAAATGCCTCTTGCCTATAACTAACACACGGCAACCGAGCAGCGTTGTTTCAAAGGCCTGGCTCTGTACGGTGAACTTCTTTCGCACCGTACACAGCCAACGTGCCATAGCGGAGGTGCCGATGAGACTCGGGTTGCCTTTCTCCAAAAACGCCGAGAGCCAGCGCAGGACTCTCAGGGTATGGTGGTAATGACGTGGTCACCCCCGCGTGGCTATTTTTCCAGTCAGGCAGGAACCCAAGCCAGGCCGGGCGTACCCAACCGCGACGATGAGATGGCCTCACGTGCCGCACCCGAACCTGGCACAGGGCCAAGGAGGTGGTCCAGGGGGCCAAGCGGGGCAAGGCACGGGGAGGGGGGGGGGCGGTGGCGGAGACGACGTCTAAGTACGCATTCACAGCGGGGGTGCGAACGAATGAGTGGGCGACCGGGCGAGCGAGTGAGCGGGCGGGCGAGTGAGCGAGTTAGCGGGCGGGTGAACGAATGAGCGGGCGAGCGAACGTGCAATCGCGGGCACCCAACTTCTGCAAGTCTCTCGTTACCTTCTCGCGACTTCTTCTTGGCCGGCGTGTCCGGGTTGAGAGAGGGGGAGCACGGCAGAGTCGTCTTGATTTTCCGCCCTGAAACGGCGAAGACGCGGCCGTTACGTCCACATCCACACGGCACACATGGCACACACGGCACACATGGCACACACGGCACACACGCAGAACGACCAGGGCAGTTGCAGAGGCGACCAGTCGCTGGGGGCAATCATCACTGGCAACGCCTTCTGCTGTGAAGCAACTGCAAGCGAGCAACGCAGGTGGGGGAAGGGGGGGGGCTGCGGGCATCACCTTTCTTTTTCCGCGGTGACTGGGCGCCGTCGTCCAACAGAGATTTGTCGAACGATCCCGGGGAGTCGGACGGCACAAACACCTCCACCTCGGCCGCCACTGCAGCGACGAAGACGACACGGAGGGGTGGGGGGGTGGGCACGCAGGAACGGAGAGCGACGATCGGTCGATTGCAATCCGCGGCTGAAACTCGTAGAAAGGCGTGCGCCCGTCAAGTCGTTTCGGTTGATGTTGTTTAAAACCGTGGCGAGAACTCGAGGGAGACGCGGAGGGAGCCTCTCGTATTCGCCAGAGCGGCCTGGCGCGTCAGAAGGCTGCCAATCGAGGGTGTTGACTGCCGCGGTGTGCAATGCTGATTCAGTCATTTACAGGTCGCTAGGCGGGACTACAGCCGCTGGGTCGAGACCAACGATGGAGCGGATGCCAAAGCAGATAACGGAGCCTGATTAGGATGTCCACTACGGGCATGGAGCGATGGACGTACGACGATGATGATGTCGATGACGACGATGGAAACGTTCGTGTCCTTGTTCAGCGCCTGCTGACTCACCTATGTGGTGAGCGTCGCAGTTGGGGTCTGGGGCCTCCATGTGGAGCAACGTCTCCGCCGCCTCCATAGCCTCGGCACCACCTCCTCCGCCCTCCTCGCTCGGGCCCACCACCTCCTCGGCAGGCTCGGACACCTCGTCGTTCATCTCCATGCCCTCTGGGCTGCTCGCCGACACCTCCACTGCAGAGACACGGCAGGCCACCGCCACCATCGTCGTCATCAATGTAGTCATCGTTGTTATTATCATCGTCCTCGTCATCTCGCAATGATCATCGTCGTCATCATTGTAGTCATCGTCGTCATTATCATCGTCGTCATCATCGTCATCATCGTCATCAGTCATGATCGTCAACTGCATACAATGAACGTCGTTGCGCCATACTTCTGTGCTCCCCACCTTTACAAAATAAGCACTGCCCGATGTCATGAAGTACGGTGACGTAACACCCACGGCTGGGGGGGGGGGGTATGCCAATAAATACACGGTTACAAGTAACAGACAAAGATCCCCTATATAGCCTGCACAGGCCGTAGGGGCAAGTGCTGTTAGCGAGAGCAGCACCGATGAAGGCCGGCACGGCACAAGGCCAGCGCTACGCCCGGCTGCCTGTCTCCCTAGTGGCGATGTTGACTACACACCACACCAGGTACTCACGGGGCCGAGTCAACCTAGGGGAGGCCCAGGACCGGCTCAAGACATTCGTCACTGGTGTTGGGAATCGAACTCGGGCCGCCGGGCTCCGTAGCGCAACGCGCCGACCGCTACGCCGCCGCTCCCCACACACGAGGGCAACGTCACGCACACCGCAAGTCGTCTTAGCAACTCACAGGCAAGTGTTCACGGACAAGCTGGCCTCGGGCAGACACGGCGGAGGTCTACGGAAGGTGCCACGCGTCCATGGAAGCGGTGCCGACGCTGACACGGCCGATTCTCGCGACAACGGCAAGCGTCCAGGACGGGAACTGCACAGCAACAGCAGCTGGAGTGTATGCGGCCCGATTGCGCTTTCTCAAGTTTAACCGGCGCCCGACGCACCTCTGCGCTATCCGCGCCGGCCCCATACAACTCTGTGGATGCAGGTTGGCGGCAGGCTCAGGTGGACTCAGGTAGACTCAGGTAGACTCAGGTGGACTAAGGTGGACTCCAAACCGCTGATAAAGAAGGCTGCTGCCTGGTTCAGCAAGACGAGCGTACGGTACAAAATAAAATGAAGAGTCGGGTTGCTGCGTTACGTTGAACCGGACAATACTAATTCCGTGACGACCGTACGGTCTCTGTATTACAATTTGTTACATCACGGTGATCCGTGCTTTTATCTATTTCACAAATTTCCGACGAATTATTCGCAAACACAATAATTTCAGTTGCAAGTACACGAGCTATATCACCCAATTAATCACGTGTATTTTTTTGGAATCGCAGCCTAAAAGTAATCATTAAAGGCCCTTCAGGTCTCCTTGAAGGGACATTCGGCGCGGGAACAGCTCCCAAGGCTTCGCGATGGAAGAAACCGGCGTCGCGCGCACGGCACTCGCACGGCACTCGCACGGCACTCGCACGGCACTCGCACGGCACTGGCACGGGCACGGCACGGGCACGGGCACGCGCTTTGCCAGCCGGAAACCGTTCTCACCTTGCCAACCAACGGAGCCGATGCTCGCAGGGTACACATTGAGCCACCCACATGGCTCGCAGAACCAAAGCAAGGGGGGCTCAACCGGGGTGACCGGGCATTTGGCAAGTGCAGCTCTCGAGCTCTGAAACGCTTTGCCCTGTGCTGACGTACGGCCGCCGGGAGTCGTGAGCTAGATCTAAGTGCCGTCTTGAAAACTCGCCTCTTTAAAAACTGGCCAAGACTTTTTAAGACGAACATCCGAAACCGGCCCTGGGCCTCCTACACTAGGCAGACTCGGCCTCAAACGAGTACCCGGTGCGGTGTGTAGGAAACATGGCCACCGGGGAGACGATGGTGGCCGGGCGTGGTGCTAGTCACCATCCCCCTCGTGCGTCGTGCCGGCCCTTCATAGGTGCAACTCGCCAGCAGCACTTGTCCTACGAGCCTGCTAAGGCTACACGGGGGATCTTTGTTTGTTTGTTTGCTGTGAGTCTATGAACCACGCAGCGAACGGTGGCACAGTGGTTCACCAGCGCCGGTTCGATTCCCGCTCATGACCAATAACAGCGCCGAATATGTCAACCCGGTCCTATATGGGGGGGGGGGGGGGGGGGGAGAATCTTTGTCCTCGTCTTGTTTGTCTTATCACCAGCCTGTGCTCCTACGAAGAATTATCAAACAGTGCTAAATGTCACCTCATTGGAGCCAGAATAACCGCTCGCAGGCCAAGTAAACATACACAGCATTTCTGCCAAGAGGATCGATTGACCACCTCCACCCACACCAGTGGAGGATGAGAAACTCAAACGGTGCGAGCTGAGCGCTCCGATACCCCGAGTCCTCTCCCCCCGACCCCAAACGGCACGACACGCTGGGTGGGCGCGGCGTCACCGGGGGAAAAAAAATGTTCCAACATTCACGGTCGCTTGGTCCAAAGAGCGTTAAAAAAACATCTCGGGTCCAATGGGAACTCCGAGCGACGGAAGAACAAGATGCCAGTTTATACTCGGAAGCGCGGCCTGCCAACACAACCTGCGCCAATTAACAAATCAGCACAACGACAACAAATGACACGCGGGGGGGGGGGGGGGGGGGGATGGGAGGGAGCCGGATAGTAAACGCTCAAGCCCACGCGTCCGTTACGAAAGGCTGTTTCAGGGCGCATGGGCAGAATACGCTACCCGCTACACGCCGCACAAAAGACACGGGCGCGGCCATCAACCGCCCCACCCCCACCACCGGCGCAGTCGACAAAGGCCATCGTGGCGAGCGCCGTGAGCGAGCGCGTACTGCCGGCATAGCGGATGAGAGGTATGCGCGCGTGTGCGAGATCAGCACCGTGCCCAGCCGCCTTTGTCTCCCCTGTGCCACACCGGGTGCTCATTCAGGGCCGTGGAGAGGCACAGGAGCACTTCAGATAAATTGTCACCCACTGCAATCCGCGGCTACCAACTTGACCCTTTGGGGGTGGAGCACAGTGCACCGACCACTCACTGCAGCACGCCAAAAACAAAGATCCCCCATGTAGCCTTAACAGACTGTCGGGGCAAGTGCTGTTAAGCGAGAACCTATGAAGACCGGCACGGCACACGAGGGGGTGGGTAGACAGCATCCACGCCCGGCCACCTTTGTAATCCTAGCTGCGATGTTTACACTCATTTTAGGTTGAGTCGACCTAGGGGAGGCCCATGACCGGTTCAGATAAACGTCACTTGTGGTTGGCCGAGAGCGGGAATTGAACCCGGGTCGCCAGGTTCATAGCGCAGCGCGCTAACCGCTACACTACCACTCCCCTTCACACACACAGACACATACACACACTCACCACCAGCTACTCTGCCTGCACACGCAAGGGGTGCGAAAATGCCGCATGATGAACCCACATTAGAAGAACTTGAAACACCCTGCGATCACCACTGCCTTGTGACCGCATGCTGTACTGGCTAACCTTTTTAGATACTCGTCGAATAATTATCTACGATAGTGAATAGGTCAGCGTAATCGCCCTCCATAAAAGTGAAAAGAGGTCTGTGTAATAGCTATACGATAGTGAATAGAGGTTTGTAACAGATTTATGAACGTGAATTGAGGATTGTGTGACGGCACCACCGCATCCTAGCCAAGCATCACAACAACCACCGCATGCTAGCCAACCACGACCACCACCACCGCATGCATCCTAGCAAAGCACCACCACCACCACCGCATGCGAGCTAACCACGACCACCACCACCGCATCCTAGCAAAGCACCACCACCACCGCATGCTAGCCAACCACTACCACCACCACCGCATGCTAGCCAACCACTACCACCACCACATGTACCACCGCATCCTATCCAAGCACCACCACCACCGCATCCTAGCAAAGCACCACCACCACCGCATGCTAGCCAACCACTACCACCACCACCGCATGCTAGCCAACCACTACCACCACCACATGTACCACCGCATCCTATCCAAGCACCACCACCGCATGCACCGCCGCACGCTATCCAAGCGCAGTCCTCCCAGCACGTGTCCACAGCACCCCCTGGCGAGGGAGGGCGGAAAGGCAGCAGAGGCCCCGCTAGGCAGGGGCGGCACCGTGAGGGAGGGGGGGTGCAGGAGGGGGGTGGGGGCATCCACTTCCGTGTTACATTTCCGTGTTTAGCACTCTCTCTCTCTCTATCAGTGAGAGTCCTTGTGTTTGAAAGTCGTCTGCAAGGAGCGCGTGTGTGGTGCGCGTGCAGATATCTCTCTGCTCGAAAGGCCGAGACGCCCCACCCCGTACAGCCTTCACAGACTATTGGGGCAAGCGCCGTTTTACTCAGCGGCCACTTGTCAAGAGGTTGGTCACGGCACACGAGGCCTGTGGGTGGCCACCATCACGCCATGCCTCCTTTGTCTCCCAAAGCGCTCATGTCCGCACTACATCTCGAAATGCACTCGCACACACGCGCCGCTATGTGGTACCTAGGCGCACACGTGTTTAGGTAGCAACGTGCATAAACAAAGCCCTTGATCATGCACACACACGTCAAATAAACTACGTAAATATGCTGCCCTAATATAAACAAAGCAAATATCCCTGTAGAGGCATAACAATGATTGGGGAAAGTGCTGTTAGCGAGCACCTATTGAAGCCGAAACAACGCCCGTGGGAGCGCTGCGTTAAGCGTCACGCACGGCCACCTTGTCTCCCCAGTTCTGATGTTTACTCATCGTGCACGGACCCAGGGTAAGCCCGAGGGCAGGGGGGCCCGTCCAGATATCACTCCTCGCCACCCATGTCAGCCGTGGCCAGGAATCGAACCCGGCTCGACGGCGCAGCTTACGCGAACCCACCGCCACACCACGCACCACACCACGCGTGCCCCAACGCGACACAAACACTTGCCACTACACAAACACGCGTGGCTCGCCAATACACAACGCACTACACAGTGAATATGTTGCAGGGGGGAGGGGGCAGTTGGAGAGCCAAGAGGCTCGTGTCATTTGTGAATGCTACGCAAAAGGTGCTTCTTGCCGAGTGGTTTCATTTTTGTCGCCGCGTATCGAGATGCACGGCGGCCTAGCCCCCCCTCCTCTGTGAAGAGTGCGACACAGCGCGCGGAACGCGTCGGCTTCACGCGCACAGCCATTTGAAATCGTCGCCGGCGGTTTTTGCGCGCTCGGTCGCCGCTAAACAGTCTCACGCCGGGGCCTTTGACATCCAACCGCTGGCTTTCTATATGCGGCACGACAGCGGTGCTGCAGTGACACTCACCGCGTTCGTGACCGGGAGGGGAAATCACTCAACCGCACAAGAGACATTATTCATATGATAAACTGTGTCCTAAATGCGAGCACGGAAGTGACGAAAGACTCGAAGAGATGGCTCAAGAAATAAAAGACGTAATGAAGAGATCGTGGGGTCACCGACACTGCTGCTGCTGCTGCTGTTCAAGCAAACGGAGGCCCGGGTGTGTAAATGGGGACCAGACGATGGGTACAGCCGATGAGAAGACACGGAGTTGGTTTCGTCTCGCGAGGGTGGAAGGAGGCCGAGAGGGGGAAAGGGAAGAGAAGCGGCGGAGGGAAACAGCGGGAGGAGAGACGGCGGTGGGAGCTGAAGTGGGGGGGGGGGGGAGACATCGTGGGGTGGGGAGGCCGCGACCGCAAAGAAGGAGCAGCTGGGGAGGGGGTGGAGGGGAATGGGGGAGGTCACTGGCAACCAGAGACTCGCACAGAGACCCACAGAGACTCGCACAGGCACAGAGACCCACAGAGACTCGCACAGAGACCCACAGAGACTCGCACAGAGACCCACAGAGACTCGCACAGGCACAGAGACCCACAGAGACTCGCACAGAGACCCACAGAGACTCGCACAGAGACCCACAGAGACCCACAGAGACTCGCACAGGCACAGAGACCCACAGAGACTCGCACAGAGACCCACAGAGACTCGCACAGGCACAGAGACCCACAGAGACTCGCACAGAGACCCACAGAGACTCGCACAGAGACCCACAGAGACTCGCACAGAGACCCACAGAGACTCGCACAGAGACCCACAGAGACTCGCACAGAGACCCACAGACTCGCACAAAGACCCACAGACTCGCACAGAGACCCACAGACTCGCACAGAGACCCACAGACTCGCACAGAGACCCACAGACTCACACAGAGACCCACAGACTCGCACAGAGACCCACAGACTCGCACAGAGACCCACAGACTTGCACAGAGACCCACAGACTCGCAAAGAGACCCACAGGCTCGCACAGAGACCCACAGACTCGCACAGAGACCCACAGACTCGCACTGAGACCCAGAATGTTTGTAGACTGGCGGAGGAGGAATCCGATATGCTACGATGCTCTCCCCCCCCCCCCCCACGGGGTCAGCAGGTCACAACGACGACAAACACAACACAACACGCACCGACAGCAGTGCAACGTGCAGGCAAAGGGAAACGCGTCACTGGAGGCCAACTGCAGCACAACACGTGTGTAGTGAAGGACACAACTCAACTATGTTAAACTGCGTTGTACTTCACCAGGTAAATCCCACCGTGCTGTGTAGCTCTTGTGCAGACGCGACCCGACCATCACAACTGACAGCTCAACCAAGTGGCTGAGCATCATCATCATCATCACGTGGACATTTACAGCAGCAGACAAACGCTCTAGTCGCGTGGTGACGTTCATTCTAAAAGCGGAGGAGGAAAAAAACGGAGGACCCGGAGAAAAATCTACACGACCAAGGGGAGAGAGAGACACGCAGACTCCAAAAACACAGCAGCAGCAGGCGTCGTCAGGGTCGGGATCAAACCCACGACCTGCTGTAGACCAGGCGAGATTGTTAACATCTCACCACGGGGAGAGAGACACACAAACTCCAAATATACAGCAGGCGTCAGGGTCTGGATCGAACCCACGACCTCCTGTATACCAGGCGAGATGGTTAACATCTCACCACGGGTAGAGACACGCAAACTCCAAACAGCATGTGCCTATACCACACACTTCAGACGTGTACCGAGTCTACAGTTCATACATCGGTCCGTCTCGGGAGGTTGATGGGCGGCCTCACTGCTCAAACAATCCTACACACGTGTACATTATCATTCCAGTGCAGTCATGCACACTATCATTAGAGTCCTGCAATTACAATGATCAAACTATAAAACGACTTTTTATTTTAACCAGGTAAGGCCCACTGAGCAATAGAGCTCCGTTTCAGAAGCAACCTGGCCACCAATGATGGCCCAAGCAAGTGGCTTCTCATCGCGTGGACAGTCACCGCAGCCAAACACTCGGAACGCGTGGCGACGTCGCGTCTAAGTGCGGAGAGGAAAACCGGAGGACCCGGAGAAAAATCCACGCGACCACGGGGGGAAGAGAGACACGCAAACTCCAAATAGAAACAGCAGCAGGCATCATCAGAGAAGCAACACGGTACTGTATTCATAATAAAGGTTTTTGGGTCAGATCGCGTTATTTATAAATGTGTCGTAACCCTCCACCACCCGACACGGGCAAACAGTAAAAAAATGTGTCACGTTTTTCAAAGGACAAAACAATTCACTTTAAATTCTGTCGATTCTCTCTTCAACACACAGGTGGGCTCAAGAAGTGAATTATTTTGTCCTTTGAAAAACGTGACTTTTTTACTGTTTGGCCGTGTCGGGTGGTGGAGGGTTACGACACATCAATAAATAACGCGATCCGACCCAAAAACCTTTATTATGAATAATATTGGTCGCGAAAGCCTACACGTGTTAAACTGACGGTACTGTATGGCGCGTATACAAACACAAGCGTGTACAGCACGGTCAATCCATGCTGGATGAAGAACGTCTCACACGAGGTTTTCAGGACAACGGTTCTAACAATGTGTGCTTGGTGATCACTGCGGGCTTGGTGATCACTGCGGGCTTGGTGATCACTGCGGGCTTGGTGATCACTGCGGGCTTGGTGATCACTGCGGGCTTGGTGATCACTGCGGGCTTGGTGATCACTGCGGGCTTGGTGATCACTGCGGGCTTGGTGATCACTGCGGGCTTGGTGATCACTGCGGGCTTGGTGATCACTGCGGGCTTGGTGATCACTGCCGGGCTTGGTGATCACTGCGGGCTTGGTGATCACTGCGGGCTTGGTGATCACTGCGGGCTTGGTGATCACTGCGGGCTTGGTGATCACTGCCGGGCTTGGTGATCACTGCGGGCTTGGTGATCACTGCCGGGGGACTCCTCCTCTGCAGGGGAAGTCATCTCGAGTGCGGAAACGCAGAGCGGGGCAGTGCACGCGCAGACCGGAAGCATGCCGAGTCGAGAGCGCACGTGGCCACAAAGATCCACCGCGTAGCCTTAACAGACTGTAGGGGCAAGTTCCGTTAGCGAGTAGCACCTATGAAGGCCGGAACCGTACTCGAGGGGGTGGGTGGCCAGCACCAAGCCCAACCGCCTTTGTCTCCCCAGTGGTGATGTTTACACACCACACCAGGTACTCATTTGAGGCTGAGTCGACCTAGGGGAGGCCCAGGACCGGTTCAGATAATCGTCACCGGTGTTGGCCGTGAGCGGGAATCGAACCCGTGTCGCCGGGTTCAGTAGCGCAGCGTAGCGCAGCGCGCTAACCGTGACACTACCGCTCCACACACACTCACACACGTGGTGGATTTGTCGGACCCCGAGTGTGCGAGTCAGTCAGAGTCACGGTCCTGGGCCTTCACTAGGTCAAGTCAGCCCTCGAGTGAGTAACCCGGTGCCGCGTGTGAACATGGCACACCTGGGGAGACAAAGGCGGCCGCGGGTTGCTGGCGACCTCACCACCTCGTGTGCCGTCCCTAATTAGGCGTTCGCTCACATCCCCAATGCCATGGGGAGGGGTATTTGTACCGTGTGCGTCTACAAACACGACTCCGTGTGTATGTGTGGGGCCCCGTGGCACCTGCTGGGGCTGCTGCCACCGTGGCCTCCTGCCGGCCGGAGTTCCGACACTTCACGTGGCCTCAACGTGCACCTAGCCTGGCACAAGCGCCGTCACCGCCACTTAGTGGTGCTTGTTGTTGTTGAGTGTAGCGGTTAAAGCTGCGCTACGAACCCGGCGGACCCGAGCTCAGATTCCCGCTCACGGTTCAAACAAACGCTGACGAATACCCGAACCGGTCCTGGGCCTCCCCCCTCCTAGGTCGACTCAGCCTCAAACGAGTAGCCGGTGCTGCGTGTCAACGTCAAACATCGCTACTCGGGAGACAAAGGCGGCCCGGGCGTGGTGCTGGCCACCCACCCCCCCCCCCCCATGTGCCACTTGAAGGGATTTCTGCTGCTGCTCGCGAACAGCACTCGCCCCGGCAGTCTCAAGTAGACCCCTCGCCCACCACAAAGACAACAACAACACAAAAACAACAACAACACAAAGACAACAACAACAACACGGCCGCGTGTCGCCCACCACCCCACTTCTTCCTCTTCCGTATTCGCGCCCAATGGCGAATCGCGCCCTCGGCAGCGATACACGCGTTCACACACACACACTCTCGAGCAGGGAGCACACACACACACACACGAGCACACACACACGGAGCGCGCACACACACACTCAAGGAGCACACACACTCTATCAAGGAACACACACACACACGAGCAGAGCACACATACACACTCTAGCAAGGAGCACACACACTAGCAGAGAGCACACACACGCACCAGCAGGGCGCACACACACGCACAAGGAGCACACGCACAAGGAGCACACACACGAGCGGAGCACACACACTCTAGCAGGGAGCACACACACTCTAGCAGGGAGCACACACACACGGAGCACACACACACACACGAGCACACACACACAAGGAGCACACTCTAGCAGGGAGCACACACACACTCTAGCAGGGAGCACGCCCACACACACACTAGCAAGGAGCACACACACACGCATCAACAGGGAGCACACACACGCACAAGGAGCACACACACACACTCTAGCAGGGAGCACACACACACACTCTAGCAGGGAGCACACACACACACTCTAGCAGGGAGCACACACACACTCTAGCAAGCACACACACACACAGGGAGCGCACACACACACACACAGGGATCACACATGCACACAAGGAGCGCACACAAGGCGCGAGCACGTGTTTTACACAAGCGCCACGTGCAGCGCGCGCGACCCACGTGTGCGTGCGCGCGCACACACAACATGACGTCGCCACAGCGCTCGGTGCCAGGCTAGGTACACCTGGAGGACAAGTAAAGTTTAAAAGTGTCGAACGTTCCGGCTGGCAGGGCAGGCCCATCTTGGTAACAGAACGCGGGTGTTGTGTTGTGCGTGGCTTATTTGGGCTCTGCCGTACACATAATCACTCTCACACGCAGCAGCAGCAGCAACCCAGAAGCAGCAGCAGCAACCCAGAAGCAGCAGCAACCCAGAAGCAGCAGAAACCCAGAAGCAGCAGAAACCCAGCAGCAGCAGCAACCCAGAAGCAGCAGCAGCAGCAACCCAGAAGCAGCAGCAGCAGCAACCCAGAAGCAGCAGCAGCAGCAACCCAGAAGCAGCAGCAACCCAGAAGCAGCAGCAGCAGCAGCAACCCAGAAGCAGCAGCAGCAACCCAGAAGCAGCAGCAGCAGCAGCAGCAGCAACCCAGAAGCAGCAGCAGCAGCAGCAACCCAGAAGCAGCAGCAGCAGCAGCAACCCAGAAGCAGCAGCAGCAGCAACCCAGAAGCAGCAGCAACCCAGAAGCAGCAACCCAGAAGCAGCAGCAGCAACCCACGCGACCACATGGCCCACATGGTCCACACGGCGAACGCGTCTGCCACATGGGGTGGTGGTGGTGGTGGTTGTTCGCGCGGGGGGGAGAAGCTAAACCAGCAATCATTCCTGTTACCCGCCCGCTCCCCCCCCCATAGGTGATCAACAACGACAACGGCGGCGTCGTACGGACAACCACGCGAACCACAACAGCAGCAGCAGCAGCACGGGGATAAAGAAAAGCACGCAGCGTCACAAATGGCGCGCGCGCGATCCACCCCCCACCCCCCTCATGCCTCTCCTCCTTGCGCCTTCACCACAAACGTGGCCATCACCACCACCACCACCACCCTCACCACCTTCCCTCGCAGCAGCAGCAGCAACAACAACAAAAAACCCCGCGACACTGAGATCGCAATGCAAGACTTATGGCGGCCGCCGCTAGCCAATGTACCCCACTGCTGCGTCTCGCTTTGGCTGCTGTCGATATCGTCGTGACCCTCCCTCCCGTGTGCGTGTAGGCGTGTAGGCGAGCGAGCTAAGTGAGTGAGCGAGTGTCGCCAGTGTGGGCCAAGGTGGTCCCCGTACCGGCCTTGAGGAGCAGGTCCAGTTGGTTCCCGCCCGCCCAGCGAGACACGCTCGCCGCCATCTTGCCCCCAGCAGCGCGCGCTCGCTCACTCTCTCTCCCTCGCTCGGTATCCGTGCGCATGCGCGGGCCGCGTCACCGCCTCCACTGCCCCCACCCACCCACCAGCACTAACAGCCGCTGCCGCCGCCGCCGTCGCGAATGAATCCCAAACCACCATCCTACCCCCCCCTCCTCCTCTCCACATTGCGCGCTTCCAACCCGGCGAGCCGAGTGAGTTCGACTCCTGCTCACGACCCGACGCCGGTGACGATTATCTGAACTGGTCCTGGGGTCGTTCCACACTAGGTCGACTCAGCCTTAAATGGGTGGTTCGTAAAATATCGCCACCGGGGGAGAGAGACAAAGGCGGCCGGGCGTGGTGTTGGCCACTCACCCCCACCCACCCCCCCTCTCGTGTGTTATTCCGGCCTTCATAGCCGCTCGCTAACAGCACTTGTCCCCAACGGTCTGCTAAAGGCTACACGGGGACCTTTGTCTCTTGTTGCCCCCGTTGGCACGCGCACCCCCCCCCCCCCTTCGTTTCCGTTAGGCGCGGGGGGGGGGGCGACGGGCGGGGGGGGCGCGCGCTCAACCGGAAGCGACGACCTATCAGAGCGCGGCATTGCGCGAGGGGCCCGGCCAATGGGAGCGCACTTCCGACTTGTGTATCGCTCCGCCAAGTGCACCGCCGCACCGGTTTTATTTATTTTTTTCGCCTCCCGCACAGATGGTTTCGATTCGATTCAGTCGATTACCTCCGCATGCGATTCTGATATCGATTTGTGAGCGTAGGAATCGTTTATTTTCTAGCAATACAATACGAATCATTATTATTGCGTAAAGGCAATCAATCACATGCTTTTAAGAGATTTGTTTATATTCTCTGCATACGCGAACTCCTGTGCTAGGAATATAACGATTAATCGATTATTAAAGATACTGACATCATCGATTCATGCGTGGGACATTTGCTTGTTTCGATTCTAAGCGGTGTCATATTGTAGCCACTGGATTCTTTAGCAACAATGATGAATATTCACTCCCATTGCATTCTGTAGAATCCACGCCAAAGATTAACTCCACTGGCTTTTATGGAATCAATGTCAAATATTCACTCCACTGGATTATGTAGAATCAATGTCAAATATTCACTCCATTGGATTATGTAGAATCAATGTCAAATATTCACTCCACTGGATTATATAGAATCAATGTCAAATATTCACTCCATTGGATTATATAGAATCAATGCCAAATATTCACTCCATTGGATTATGTAGAATCAATGTCAAATATTCACTCCACTGGATTATATAGAATCAATGTCAAATATTCACTCCACTGGATTATATAGAATCAATGCCAAATATTCACTCCATTGGATTATATAGAATCAATGTCAAATATTCACTCCATTGGATTATATAGAATCAATGCCAAATATTCACTCCATTGGATTATGTAGAATCAATGTCAAATATTCACTCCATTGGATTATATAGAATCAATGCCAAATATTCACTCCATTGGATTATATAGAATCAATGCCAAATATTCACTCCATTGGATTATGTAGAATCAATGTCAAATAATCACTCCATTGGATTATGTAGAATCAATGTCAAATAATCACTCCACTGGATAATATAGAATCAATGCCAAATATTCACTCCATTGGATTATATAGAATCAATGTCAAATAATCACTCCACTGGATAATATAGAATCAATGTCAAATATTCACTCCACTGGATAATATAGAATCAATGTCAAATAATCACTCCATTGGATTATGTAGAATCAATGTCAAATATTCACTCCATTGGATTATGTAGAATCAATGTCAAATATTCACTCCACTAGATTATATAGAATCAATGTCAAATATTCACTCCATGGGATTATATAGAATCAATGTCAAATATTCACTCCATTGGATTATGTAGAATCAATGTCAAATATTCACTCCACTGGATTATATAGAATCAATGTCAAATATTCACTCCATTGGATTATGTAGAATCAATGTCAAATATTCACTCCACTGGATAATATAGAATCAATGTCAAATAATCACTCCATTGGATTCTATAGAATCAATGTCAAATAATCACTCCACTGGATTATATAGAATCAATGTCAAATATTCACTCCATTGGATTATGTAGAATCAATGTCAAATAATCACTCCATTGGATTATATAGAATCAATGTCAAATAATCACTCCACTGGATTATGTAGAATCAATGTCAAATATTCACTCCACTAGATTATATAGAATCAATGTCAAACATTCACTATATATAATCAATGCTAAAGACTCAGACCAATGTGCAATCTATGGAATAAATGCTCAAGATGATCTCCACTGTGCATTGTAGTGCCCAATGCTATCAATCCCCACCACCAGAATACATTCTGCAGTATATTTGTATTTCTCAATAACACTAAACGCACCACAAAGGCAGATTAGGAATTTATTCTTGAATCGCACCACCATTCTCGATCCTGACGACTCCTATTAGTACGGCTGTCTACATATGGTGCGAAAAAAGTTAAAAATACACTGCCCAGAGACTAACACTGCCCATAGACTCAACACTGCCCATAGACTCAACACTGCCCATAGACTCAACACTGCCCATAGACTAACACTGCCCATAGACTAACACTGCCCATAGACTAACACTGCCCATAGACTAACACTGCCCATAGACTCAACACTGCCCATAGACTAACACTGCCCATAGACTAACACTGCCCATAGACTCACACTGCCCATAGACTCAACACTGCCCTGAGATTCAACACTGCCCATAGACTAACACTGCCCATAGACTCAACACTACCCATAGACTCAACACTGCCCTGAGATTCAACACTGCCCATAGACTAAACACTGCCCAGAGACTAACACTACCCATAAACTCAACACTGCCCATAGACTCAACACTACCCATAGACTCACACTACCCTGAGACTCACACTGCCCATAGACTAACACTGCCCATAGACTAACACTGCCCTGAGATTCAACACTGCCCATAGACTAAACACTGCCCAGAGACTAACACTACCCATAAACTCAACACTACCCATAAACTCAACACTGCCCATAGACTAACACTACCCATAGACTCAACACTGCCCTGAGACTCACACTGCCCATAGACTAACACTGTCCCATAGACTAACACTGCCCTGAGATTCAACACTGCCCATAGACTAACACTGCCCATAGACTCAACACTGCCCTGAGATAATTGGTTCTTTACCCTTCTATCTGGCAACAAAACTGACACCTTTTTGCAAGGAGTCATGTTTGCATAGACCGCAATACCTGCAGTCATAATACAAACAAAAGAACATAACTCTGATAATGTGCACTGTCCTTGAAGTTGATTGGTCCACACCCGAGACAGCTTTCCTTCGAGCCTAGTCTCATATGCAAACATGACTCCTTGCAAAAAGGTGTCAGTTTTGTTGCCAGATAGAAGGGTAAAGAACCAATTATCATATTTTTACTGGCAAATGAGGTCCCCATAGTGTAACTGCCCTGAGACTCACACTGCCCATAGACTCAACACTACCCATAGACTCAACACTGCCCATAGACTCAACACTGCCCATAGACTCAACACTGCCCAGAGACTAACACTGCCCAGAGACTAACAACTACACAGACTCAACACTGCACCTCCGATTAGCAGGGTCGGCTACGTACGGTGCGAAAGAAGTTCAACAAAAACACATACAACCGAGTGGACCGTTTGCATGCCCTGTTGCAGCATGTAGCACAGCGCTCGACATTTCTGCCGAATCACAAAAATGCGGCGATAAGGCTGCACATGCAAACAGAGTCCAAGTGTGTGTGATGAGAGATGAGAGATGTGTGATGAGAGGTGTGTGTGTGTGTGGAGAGCGGTAGTGTAGCGGTTAGCGTGCCGCGTTATGAACCTGGCGACACGGGTTCGATTCCCGCTCACGGCCAACACCAGCGACAATTATTAGAACCCATCCTGAGCCTCCCCTAGGTTGACTTGGCCTCAAATGAGTACCTGGTGTGATGTGCCGGCCTTCATCGGTGCTCGCTAACAGCACTTGCCCCAACAGTATGTTAAGGCTATACGGGGGATCTTTGTCTTTTTTTGTGTGTGAGATGAGAGGTGTGTGTGTGTGAGATCGGCACCACGCCCGGACGCCTTTGTCTCCCAGGTGCTGATATAGTAACACACGACACCGGGCGCTCATTCAGGGCCGTGTCGACCCAGCAAAGGCACTTCAGATAAATTTTCACCCACTGCAAGCCGCGGCCACCAACTTGACCCTTTAGGGGGTCCTGGTTTGGAGCACAGTGCACCGACCACTCACTGCAGCACGCCAAAGACAAAGTTCCCCCGTGTAGCCTTAACGGACTGTCGGGGCAAGTTCTGTTAAGCGAACATTTCAGAAGGCCGGCACGGCACACAAAGAAGGGAGGTGGGTGGCCAACCCCGTGCCTGGCCGCCTTTGTCTCCCCAGTGAACAGTAAACATTGCCACTGGGTACTCATTTGAGGCTGAGTCGACCTAGGACCGGTTCAAATAATCGTCACCCGTGTTGGCCGTGAGCGGGAATTGAAACCGGGCCGCCAGGTTCGTAGCGAAACACACTGAACGCGACACAACCGCTCCCACACACAGAAACACACACACATACATGCACACAGACACACATGGATCTCCCAAGTATCGACCTCAACGAGTGGTGGAAATTCCTCATTCCCACACAGCCGTGGCGGCGAGTGCCGTTGCTGTGTTTCAGTGGCTCCCCATCCACCTGCACTGGCGGGCGTGGCAGACGCAGTGGGGGTGGAAGAACGCGCTATCCTGTGCATGCGCCAGGTGTGCCGTGTATAGCGAGAGAGAGACAGCGGTCGATTGGTGGTGCACGTCTATCAGCGCAGACCATCGGTGATGACAAATATCCCGAGGGCCTCTGTAAACAGCAGGAAGGCGATTCTTGTTTGCGAATAGCTAAAAGTGTATCGCGTGACGTTTGATCAAGCATTACATCGTGTAAACTTTAACACGCAGTTTTTCTTGTTAGCAGCCGCCGATATAACGATTTTAGACAAAATTTGTGTTAAGACCCTCTCCCGGCACCCAGCAGCCAAACTATATATTGTTTTGACGAGGTTCAGGGCTCACTGAGCTATAGAGCTTTTTCAGACGCGACCTGACCACAAACGGTAGCTTAACCAAGTGGCGGCCTATGATGTGGCAAAGTAAAGCAGCCAAATACTCTAAACGCGCGACGTCGATGTTGATTCTAAATGTGGAGGGGAATAAAACCGGAGGATCCGGAGAAAAATCCACGTGACCACGGGGAGACGCAAACTCCAAATATACAGCAGCAGGCCTCGCAGTTGGGATCGAACCCACGACCTCCTGTATACCAGGCGAGGTAATGAAAACTAGAAATTAAACTTTTTATTTGACCAGGTAAGCTATGAATCTCTAGATTTGAAGCTTTGTGACTGCAAGGATTCACTCAGTTTTTTCGGTAAAGTCACCATGTAGGCAAAAAATGAAATTAAAATTTATAAAAATAAAATAATAAAAAATCACGACGTTTCGGAGGCAACACAAGTCTCCGTCATCAGGTGAGACCGTCACAGCCAGATTTGCTGTATCAAGTGAGGCAGAGATTGCAAGATGCAAGTTATTAAATACCTACGTGACTTTTCCGAAAAAACAAAGACTATGAATCTGTTCTTCAGAAACGACCTGGCCACCACAAACGACGGCTCAACGAAGTGGCTTATCACGTGGAGATTTCTAGCAGCCAAAGAACTCTAAACCCGTGATGTTGATTCTAACTGTGGAGGGGAAAACCCGAGGACCCGGAAAAAAATCCACAACCACGGAGAGAGATACATACAAACTACACATATGCAACAGGCGTCAAAGGGTTGGGATCGAACCCACGACCCTCCTGCATACCAGGCGAGGCCAGATGAAATTGTCACACGGCTTAACGCGCCGATAATTATTATTGGACTGGAGAACAATTACAACCGTCAAATTTGGCAATGATATCGGACACTTCTCATTTTTAAACCGCATCAAACAAGACGACAAAGATCACGGAAGTAAGAATTGAACTCCAGTAAGTCAGAAATACGCGATAATATTGCGTCGTTTGCAAACACACGGGGGCACGAAGCCCCCTAATTATTATTTATTATTCAAGGTTTCATGTTTTGGCTTATCCGACGTAATAACGCCAATGGAAATTAACGACAAGGAATGACTGTAGAACTTGAATCGGGCCGCAAAGTTGGGCTGATGTCACCATCATGTGACAACAAAGAGCTTCATGGCTCATCGGATTCCTCCAGTAGAAATAAATATTGCCATTCTGATGAGCAACACACAAATAAAATCACATGGAGGCAAGGGTTGGCAGATCGCACAAATACGGGCGTCCGTCGACATGGACGCGAAAGATACCTTCAAGAAAAGTTGTCGTGAAAGTGAAATTCCGTTTTTATCGAGCCAAAATTTACCCATCGACTTCCGTTACCGAATTGGAGATGCGTTCCTATGGAAGATATTTGACCCCAAGACGGTGATGAAAATCACAAATGAGAAAGCGGCAAACATTGTTTTTTTTTTACACACATCGCATGAAAAAATTCATCAAATATCTTACAATAGAATAACAATACTCAAAACAAGTTGCAGAGAAACGAGTAGAGTAGTAGGACCAGCGCAAGATGCACGCTGGGGCAGACGATGTGACGCCCGTTGTTCGACACAAACTCTCTTTCCTGAAGTCCTATCAACGTCGACATCGAGCCCCTGGACATATTGCTGCCATATGCGAGTGGAATGATAGCAGAGGAAGCAGGCAACACACGAGGTCCCACGTATAGCTGTTAACAGACTTTTGTGACAAGCGCCGTTGGCGAGCACCTACGAAGGACGGCACGGCACACGAGGGGTGGGGTAGCCATCGCCACGCCCGGCCGCCTTAGTCTCCCCCAGTGGTGACGTTTGCACACCGCACAAGGTACTCATTTTAGGCCGAGCCGACCTAGGGGAAGCCCAGGGCCGGCTCTGATAATCGTCACCAATGATGGTGGCCACGAGCTTGGGAATTGGTGTGCAATTTGAACCGACATACTTCATCTATTTTACACATTTATTTTTTGCGACTTGCTTACCGTTCTACCCTATGGGAACCTCATTTGCCAGTAAAAATATGATAATTGGTTTTTTACCCTTCTGTTTGGCAACAGTTTTGTTGGTGTCAGTTTTGTTGCCAAATAGAAGGGTAAAAAACCAATTATCTTGCTTACCGTTCCCATACTTTGCACTCCTATCATGTTTTTTTGTCCAGTTTGTTGCTGTAACTTTCTGACCCCGACCCCGACTGGAAATCCGTGGAAAAAGAGCTTCGCAGGTCATCGGATTGCGCCATGACCAGAGGTCGCAAACGGGTTTTGATTCCTTACCCGTACCCGTACCCGTACCCGGCCGCACCAGGGTCGCAAACGGGTACCTGTACCCGTACCCGGCCAGGTACCCGTTCCCTACCCATACCCGTACCCTACCTGAAATGAGTGACAAACATATACTCACCAGTGACTCACGGCCTACCCGTACCCGGCCGCACCAGGGTCGCAAACGGCTACCCGTACCCGACCGGGTACGGGTAGCCGGGTATCGGGTAGGATACGGGTATCGGGTACCCGATTGCGACCTCTGTCCATGACCAACGCACGCCGACTCGCGAGTCCCTACCGCAGCACACGACGAGGGCATCCTCGATGACCTGCTCCTGGGCCACGATGAGCGCCTCCCCGCAGGGCATGGCCGAGTCGCCTCCACCTCCTTCACCTCCTCCTTCAACTCCTCCACCGCCGCCACCGCTGTAGGCGGCGTAGCACAGACTCCCGTCCAGCGTAGGCAGGGCCTCCACCACCACGGCAGGGAAATCGTCCTGCGGGAGCAAAACGAACGATCGAGTCGCGGTACGGAGCGTGCGCGCCACCTTACATGGTTTTTTTTTTCTCCAAGTAAATTAATAAACGACCAAGCGCTGGTAGATACGCCTCCCCCACCCTTCTCTTACACGTTGCTCCACAAATATTTATTCCGCATCCCACCACCTCCGATTGGCATGGTTGGTGCGAAAGAAGTTCAACGTACACGCACACACGGCCTTCTGGGAGTGCGTCATTTCAATGGCACTGGTTCAACACAAGCAAAAATCTGGACCGGCTTTCACATTCAGTGTCTGACACATCAGCGGCCAGCCTTGCTTGTCTCAATGCTGGTGAAAAATCTGGACCAGATTTCACATTTTGTGTCTCACATGAGTGGTCAGGCTTGCTTGTCCCAACGCTGGTGAAAAATCTGGACCAGCTTTCAGATTTTGTGTCTCACATCAGCGGTCAGGCTTGCTTGTCCCAAAATGCTGGTGAACTACGAGTTGTTTATAGGCAAGGACGCTCTCAATCAGATTTGGGTTTTCGTTCAGTGCAAAAAGCATAACACAGACACAACACTGGTCTAACATGGGTGAGACAAGGCCGTCTCTGGTGTAGGCCAATCAGTTTCAGAGACAATGTCTTTCTGATGAGAGCATGTGTGGTTTGCATGTTCACCATGACTACGTGTGGTTAATGCGGACTTGATTTGGTGCTTGATCATCTTTACACCTATATTCTTGGTTCTTTCGGTAAAGTCACGAAGAAGGGACATAATAAAAATAATACAAATAAAACAATTGAATATGAATCCCTGCAGTCACGAAAGCTTTAAATCACAATCTTTACACCTGTTTTATTGCCAGAAAGGGTTAAAACCCATTCTTATTTTTTTCCTACTTTTGATACTGGCAAAAAAAAGCTGCCATGATACATACACAACACTGCCGGGGCAGTGGCTGGAGGTTCATCAGTGTAGGCCCGGATTTTAACTGTGAAGCCGCCAGACGTGCACTGGTGTCGGCAAAGGCTCGCCACGGCGCATCGGCCAGATCAAAAAGGTCCGCTGGTCATTGGGCCACAAACGACCGATCGGCATCGCCGACAGCGGCAAACTGCTAACAATGCCCCTCACGAGGAACGTGATCGCTCGATCAAAAATACGCACGCTGGCAAGGTCACCGTGGCGGACGGTTATTGGGGAAAACGAATGCGACACGAAAGATCCGCAGAATGTGAAAAGAAACGAGAGGGTATGTTTCTATAAAACTGATGGTGGTATAGACGCCAAGCTCTTTGCCCGCGGCCCCGACTCTGGTCCAATTTTCCACCCCAGGTGATACCGACCGACCCCCGTTGGGGCTCATGGGCCAATCGAACGCGTGAGACCAACCTGTTTTTCCTCTGCGGCCACCGCAGGTGCCGAGCTGGGCAGCTCCAACGCCAGGCTGCCCTGCTCCACCAGCGTTGACGCCATCTCCGGGCAGCAGTCTCCTTCGGGCGACGACTGCAACACAACCACAACAGCATCATCAGCACCTAGCCATGATCAATCCACTGCTGGCTTGATCAAAATGCCAGTAGGAACACATAGGGGAACAAGCTACATAATACATTGACAAGTGTCGAGTCCAACCATACATGCCCAAGCCTCGCACCCCTAGCATGAGTTGAGCCTCCCCTCCCGCAGCAGCCAATCCACAGGAGCCCAAGCTAGACAATTGACATGACACCACAATGCGCAAGTCCCGCTCCGAATAGCCGAGAGCCTTCCTCGATATTCCTCCTCCCACGGGAGTCCGAGGGACAGACTAATATCACTTCGACAACACGCACGAGGCAGGAGCACCCACAATTAAAGGCGTCTCACTCCACAACGGGTGAACCTCCCTCTCCGTGTGTAAGCACGGAGCAGATTTTAAAAAAGATTACTTTTTAAACGGGTAAGGCCCACCGAGCGATATATCTCTTTTTCAGAAGCGACCTGGCCACAAACAATAGCCCAGGGAAGCGGCTTCTCTCACGTGGAAATGCACCGTCGTTTCTAAATGAGGGGGGGGGGGGGGAAATCATAGGACCCGCAGAAAAATACACGCGACGATGGGGAGAGAGACACGCAAACTCCAAATATACAACAGGCGTCAAAGGGTTGGGATCGAACCCGCAACCTCCTGTAGACCCGGCGAGGCTGTGAACCTCCCACAGCCATCTCCCGCAGGGGCCTCTGGCACAGATGTTGTTGACAGGAGTCGCTGCAATGCAATGCGCGAGATCACCTTGAAAGTTCCCCCTCCCGTAGAAGGACCCACAGGGGCCCACACCAACATGGGCCAGGCGGGTGTCACTGCCACACGGAACTCGGCGACGAGTCTCAACTCCACGAGCACCAGGACCTCGATAACACCCCTCGGCATCGCTTCAAGTCACGCAAAGCCCTGTTGGACCCCCCCCACCACCCATGCGCTTGACCTCAAACAACACGAGTTCAACCTCCTGTTGAAGCCTGGAGCGCTGAATGGAGTTCAAAAGAACTCGGAAACAACCACCGGCTTGTTGTGAAAGACCCAACGCCGATGATCCCCGGCGGATTGATCTTCCACGAAGCGCCTTGGGGTCCACCCGAAACCGCATCCACTGCACAAACCATGGTAGCAGCGGATGCGTAAACCCCTGACGATGCACAAATGCAAAATTAAAAACTCTCCAGTAGCAGTGTGCCGGTTGTGGTCATCCAGAACATAGGCCGTGCAACGTGTAAACGGACCAATGCCCCGATCCACAAATTCGAAGGAGACATCGCAGCGATGACGATACGCTACTCCGCTGCTGATGCGGTTATCTGGGCTTGGACCACCTGAATGTGAAATTGTCGTTCTTGTTGCTCTGCATCTACATCAGGCCCATGCCACGGGGACTTGAGTTTCATTGCAGCAGCAGCAACAACACGCGTGTCAATCTCACACCACGAAGAGTGGGGGACCCAAAGACGTTGAAGCCACAGGCCTTGACAAGTGACCATTACAAGACAGAAGGCCACGAAGCGCCGGTCTCCTCTCCCTCTTGTCTATGAGCGTGAGCCTCACTCCACAAAGTGTGAGGCCTCAATCTCAATGAGTGAGCCTCTCTCTAAAGCGCAAGGCCTCACTCACAATGAGGCCTCGCTCACAATGAGGCCTCACTCACAAGGAGGCCTCACTCACAAGGAGGCCTCACTCACAAGGAGGCCTCACTCACAAGGAGGCCTCACTCACAAGGAGGCCTCACTCACAATGAGGCCTCACTCCCCAATGAGGCCTCACTCTCAATGCGTGAGGCCTCACTCTCAATGCGTGAGGCCTCACTCACAATGCGTGAGGTCTCACCCCCAATGTGTGAGGCCTCACTCTCAATGCGTGAGGCCTCACTCTCAATGAGGCCTCACTCACAATGCGTGAGGTCTCACCCCCAATGCGTGAGGCCTCACTCTCAATGCGTGAGGCCTCACTCTCAATGCGTGAGGCCTCACTCACAATGCGTGAGGCCTCACTCTCAATGCGTGAGGCCTCACTCTCAATGCGTGAGGCCTCACTCCCTGAGGCCTCGCTCACAATGAGTGAGACCTCACTCTCAATACGTGATGCCTCACTCCCCAATGAGGCCTCACTCTCAATGCGTGAGGCCTCGCTCACAATGAGTGAGACCTCACTCTCAATACGTGAGGCCTCACTCCCCAATGAGGCCTCACTCTCAATGCGTGAGGCCTCGCTCACAATGAGTGAGACCTCACTCTCAATACGTGAGGCCTCACTCCCCAATGAGGCCTCACTCTCAATGCGTGAGGCCTCGCTCACAATACGTGAGGCCTCGCTCACAATACGTGAGGCCTCACTCCCAATGAGGCCTCACCCCCAATGCGTGAGGCCTCACCCACAATGCGTGAGGCCTCACTCCCCAATGAGGCCTCGTTCTCATGCGTGAGGCCCCCCCCCCCCCGCCCGCCGGAGCGTGAGCCCGGGGGCCGACCGCCCCCGTCCCCGCATCACCAACACGACCGCGGCCTAAGCGCGCAGGCCTCGCCGAGGGCCCGAGCCCGCGGCCCGAGCCCGAGGGCCCACGGCGCTCCAACTCTCAGCGAGCGTCACGTCGCCACGGCCTGGCACCTTCGGCAGCAGCAGCAGCAGCCGTCAGCGAGCGGAGCACACGCAGCGTAGGAGGCCGTTCCGAGCAAAACTTTTAACTTTTAAAGCTCCACTTTAAACCCTTTCACACGCCAGTTTAGCCACAACACCATCACCGCTAACCACCACCAGCCGTCTCACAACACTTGACACCACACAGAGCCACGGGAGTGCCTTGTTACACCCCTTCTCACCCCCTACTAGGACTAGCACACACACCCCGGGGTGGTCGGGGTGAAGGAGGTGGTGGGTGTTGAATAGAGAAACGCCGCCGCGGTGTTGTCAGCGTGAACACGGGCGTGGTGCCGAGACCTACGTCCGAGTCGGCGCCGCTGCGTGAAGCTCTCTCGCGGCGGTTCTAGACGTGTCGATTGGAGCGGCCGCGATTCATGAGCGATGATGTTTCAGCGTATGGGACATGTTTTTTTACATCACAGCAGCAGCAGCAATACCACCACCACCACCTCATCCTCCATTGACAGGCGAGCTGGGGGGGTGTTTGCTCCAGATCACAGTGTTGTTTATCAAGCGTCGGGCGAAACCAAGTATCGGGCGAGGTTGATAACGAAGAGCGAGACTTGTAGCGATGAAAATTTGCCGCAAAGCGCCTTCGTCGAAGCGGACGAGAGAGTTGAACTTTGTGGAACGCTCCTGTTATTACCCGTCCAAGTGGACTCGTCCGCTAGTTCAATTCGGCGCGCGTTGATTGGCTGGCAGGCTCGTGACGCAGCGATCCCCCCTTACCATATATGGTATGTGTGGTGGAAGCCTCATTAACATAATTTATGATAGAGTGGAGGAGGAAATCCGATTATCTATGAAGCTCTTGATCACTGATGTCTGGATAGGGCGGGAGGTTAAAAAAACAATACAAAAACACGATAGGAGTGCAAAGTATAGGATTTGTAAACAAAAAACGTTCGAAATATGTACTAATAAAAGTAAGATAATATAATTCATCTTCTTGGTTCTTTCGGTAAAGCCACGTAGAAGGAAAATAATAAAATAATAAAATAAAACATCATTAAATCATTCTCACGACGTTTCGGCCACAACGCAAGCAGCCGTCTTCTCGACAGACCTGTTCTCCACCTGAGGACGGCTGCTTGCGTTGTGGCCGAAACGTCGTGAGAATTATTTTATTATGTTTTATTTTTATTATTTTATTATTTTCCCTTCTACGTGACTTTACCGAAAGAACCAAGAAGATGAATCCCTGCAGTCATGAAAGCTTTAAATCGAAAGATAATAGAGTTGTTTTTTTTTTGGGGGGGGGGGGGGTGAGATCGCGTAAATATATGAATGTGTCGTTAAACCCGCCACCACCAGCCACAGCCAACTAGTGAGGTTTGTCACGTAACACAACGTGGCAAATTGGTTACTCGTACAACACGACGCCACAACATTTGCAATCCGAGTGTACGACGTTTCGCCAGCAATCACAACCGGCTTCATCAGGAGGTCAGCAGCCAGATGTGTGGAGAAGTCCGCCTGTTCCGTGCCTTGTGTCGAGGCGTCGGCGTGGTGACCAGCACGCCTTGTGCGCTCTTCTCTAGTAAGGATGATGTTGGTCGCCAAAACCTTCGTGTTTCACTAATAAGGTAAGATATGCACATTATACTGGTAGGAACGAAGTGAACCAGCCTACAATAGATTATATCGTCCGTCCGTCCGATGTCCGATTAGGTGTAGGAACATCGCCCCCTACTGAAAACACTTGGCAGAACCCTACAAAAACCTTTAGACTCAGTGAGGCTTTTCTGGCTAAACAAGTGTAACATTCCCTTATAATTCCCTGAGATAGTTTTTTAATTCCCTGAGATAGTTTTTAATTAAAACATTTACGTTAAAAATTAACTCACAGCTAGGCCTAAAGCTTAGAACTAGGCCTCAAACTCTCCCTTCGTATCGTACCCCCGCGTGTGTGAAAGGGAGTTAATGTTTAACAATGTTACATTCCCTGATGCTTTTAAATAGAAACATTTAAATGTAAAGCTTTTACATAAATAATAAAAAAAAAAAATTAAAAATTAACTCACAGCGGCCTAAAGCCTACAGCTAGGCCTAAAGCCTAGAACTAGGCCTCAAACTCTCCCTTCGTATCGTATTTGTTCGTTCCTACCAGCCCACCCCGCAGGGACCTGTTTTTGTCAAGGCGCTCTTCCCCCTCCAACCCAGCAGCTTAAATAGACGCTCCAAGCCTGCATGGGTGTTTCATTCAGACGCTGTCTTCCCGACAGACCTGTTCTTCACCTGAGGACGGCTGCTTGCGTTGTGGCCGAAACGTCATGAGAATTATTGTATTATTTTTTATCATTTTATTATTTCCCTCCTACGTGACTTTACCGAAAGAACCAAGAACAACCGTCGTCACAGCACACGTGTGGAGAGTTTTTATTTATTTATTTTAGGCACACGTACCACGTGGTCATGTGACAAAGCTTCAGTGGGGAGAGAGGGGACATTGGGTTGGGGTTAAAAGCCACTTATTCAATTTGAAACATTTTATTCCGTTAAATATATATTTGCTTAGATGTTATCTAGTTGTTGTTTTGTTTGTCTGTGCTGTTACATTGTATTGGTATCTTGTATTATTACATTGCACTTGTTATATTTTATTCTTATATTGTATTATATTGTTTGTCTTGTTACATTGTATTGTTATCTTGTATTATTACATTGTATTGTTATATTTCATTCTTCTATTGTATTGTTATATCGTTTGTCTTGTTACATCGCATTGTTATCTTGCATTATTATATTGTATTATTCTATTGTTTGACCTTTTGGAACTTTCGCAGAGCAGTTACACCACTCCTCCCGTGTCGGCAGAGCGGCCAGTGGAAGTGGACCCCACAGAGCTACGTCTGAGATCCCTGCTCCATACAGCAGAGGGCAGCACTCGCCCACGTGGATGTTGTCATGTTCGTCGCGTGAGAGTCGAATCTGTCGATATTGTTCATTCTCAGAGCTGGACTTTAGCCAAATTTAGTGCACGGCGACATTTCACCGAATATTTGTTGTTGTTTGTTGTTGTTGTTTGTTGTTGTGTGCAGTCACTCGTGACCAGGCCGAGGTCATGAACTCACTAACAATTTGAGAAGCCGGCTTAGGGGCCTCCATAAATGACGTCACGCGATTTTTAACGATTTTTGACCCCCCCTCCTTCGTCACACGGCGTCACAAAAAATCAGACCCCCCCCCTCAAATGTGACGTCACAAAGCTCTGCCCCCCACCAAAATAAAACATGCTTCAAATCGCTTTAAACTATTGTCATTGTAGTGCGTAATTAATGTGGCACTGCACTCTGATGTTGTAGAAGAAAACGTTTATTAAAAAGTCTGTTTAATTAAGTGGAACGTGTTGTCTATATTTTAGATTTCAAGCTTTTGTGACTGCAAGGATTCATATTCTTAGGTTTTTTCGGTAAAGTCACGTAGGTAAAAAATTTAAATTTATAAAAGTAAAAATTTGTTTTATTTTACTTTTATTAATGTTATTTTTTTACCTACGTGACTTTACCGAAAAAACCTAAAAATAGCTTGTCTATATTTATTTAAAGTTGCGCATTTTGATGTGACGTCACATTTCTGAATCCCCCCCCCCCTCGTCACACATCGTCACAAATGTCTGACCCCCCCCCCTCCCCCCAGGTGCGTGACGTCATTTACGAACGGCCCCTTAATCGCAGGCAATCGCCCAGATTCGAACCCGGGCCCTCCCCGTTGGCGTCTCAGCGCCCTGACCTCTGCAACTCGACCACGTGGTCGAGGCCACGTGCTCGAGGCCACGTGGTCAGACCACGTGGTCGAGGCCACGTTCATACAAAGAGCAGCAGGGCCGAGGCTGCCTTGGCCACGAGGTTCAGGTGGTCGAGGAGGCTGACTTGGTAGTACCACCACAGGGCGAAGTTGAGCAGCCCAACGGCGGAGAGAGCCGAGAGCGAGAACATCAACCGCTTGGCCAGGAAATAGCCGGGCACTCTGCAACAAGAAGAAGGAGGAGGGGATGACGACGATGGAAGGAGATGACGACACTCGGACTTTTAAGAAACATCTCAAGGCCTCTGATACACTACACTATGCACTACACTACTATACACTACACTATATACTACACTACTATACACTACACCATACACTACTATACACTACACTATACACTACAGTGACTACACTATACACTACACTACTATACACTTTACTACTATACACTATACACTACACTTTACACTACACTACTATACACTATACACTACACTACTATACACTACACTATACACTACACTTTACACTACACTATACACTACTATACACTATACTATATACTACACTATACACTACACGACTATACACTACACTATACACTACACTACTATACACTACACTATACACTACACTACTATACACTACACTATACACTACACTACTATACACTACTATACACACTACACTACTAAACATATCCACAACACCTCAAGGCCTCCTCCTCTGCCTGCCTGGGCGAGAGCTGTCGAGCAGACCTCCCCGCCTGTGGGCTCGTTGACTTTTTCGCTAAATCCGGCACGTGATGATGATGGTGCAATCATAATCACGATGACATCATCATCATCATCGTCGTCGAAATGATTATCATGACCATGATCATTCGCCACGTGCCCAGGGACGGCTGCCGCTGTGACGCAACGGTCACGTGACACGGCGGCAGCGGGGGCCGGGTTCGATTCCAACTCCCGGCGCGCTCGCAGTTTTTTTAAAACAATGGGGGGGGGGATCCAGTTACTTCAATACCCCCCCCCCCTCCAATGAGTTGACCGCAGTGAGCCGCGGTGGCTATGAGATGTTAACTACCTCGCTTGGTCTACAGGAGGTCGTGGGTTCGATCCCGACCCTGACGACGCCTGTTGTATATTTGGAGTTTGCGTGTCTCTCTCCCCGTGGTGAGATGTTAACTACCTCGCCTGGTCTACAGGAGGTCGTGGGTTCGATCCCGACCCTGATGCCTGCTGTACATTTTGAGTTTGCGTGTCTCTCTCCGTGGTGAGATGTTAACTACCTCGCCTGGTCTACAGGAGGTTGTGGGTTCGATCCCGACCCTGACGATGCCTGCTGCTGTATATTTGGAGTTTGCGTGTCTCTCTCTCTCATCATCATCACAGTGGCTAGGAGATGTTAACTACCTCGCCTGGTCTACAGGAGGTCGTGGGTTCGATCATCTTTGACGCCTGCTGCTGTATATTTGGAGTTCACGTGTCTCTCTCGGTGGTTACGTGGATTTTCTCCGGGTTCTTCTCCCGGTTTTCCCCTCCCACATTTAGAATCAACGCCGCGTGTCTAAGGAGTGAGTATGCGGCCGCTGTTAGTCATTCCCAACCGGTGACGATACGCCGCTCTGTTGAGCTGTCATTTGCGTTGGCACGTGGGTTGAACGTCGAGTTTAACGTCGGCCGCAACGTTGACCCGACGTTGGGGCGATCGTGCGTTGGGTGCCGCGGTGTCGCACGCTCACCGCTTGTTGTCCGTCCCCATGTAGCCCTTGAAGTACTTGTAGCGCGCCACGATGTACATGAGGCCGATGAAGGCGGCGGCGGCTGCGGACAGGAAACACGCAAAGTTGGCACCAACCACGTACCCCCAACGTTGGCACCAACCACGTGTCCCCAACGGTGGCACCAACCACGTGTCCCCAACGGTGGCACCAACCACGTGTCCCCAACGGTGGCACCAACCACGTGTCCCCAACGTTGGCACCAACCACGTGTCCCCAACGTTGGCACCAACCACGTGTCCCCAACGGTGGCACCAACCACGTGTCCCCAACGGTGGCACCAACCACGTGTCCCCAACGGTGGCACCAACCACGTGTCCCCAACGGTGGCACCAACCACGTGCCCCCAACGTTGGCACCAACCACGTGTCCCCAACGTTGGCACCAACCACGTGTCCCCAACGTTGACACCAACCACGTGTCACCAACGTTGACACCAACCACGTGTCACCAACGGTGGCACCAACCACGTGCCCCCAACGGTGGCACCAACCACGTGTCCCCAACGGTGGCACCAACCACGTGTCCCCAACGGTGGCACCAACCACGTGTCACCAACGTTGACACCAACCACGTGTCACCAACGTTGGCACCAACCACGTGTCCCCAACGTTGGCACCAACCACGTGTCCCCAACGTTGACACCAACCACGTGTCACCAACGTTGACACCAACCACGTGTCACCAACGGTGGCACCAACCACGTGCCCCCAACGGTGGCACCAACCACGTGTCCCCAACGGTGGCACCAACCACGTGTCCCCAACGGTGGCACCAACCACGTGCCCCCAACGGTGGCACCAACCACGTGTCCCCAACGGTGGCACCAACCACGTGTCCCCAACGGTGGCACCAACCACGTGCCCCCAACGTTGGCACCAACCACGTGTCACCAACGGTGGCACCAACCACGTGTCCCCAACGTTGGCACCAACCACGTGTCACCAACGTTGACACCAACCACGTGTCACCAACGTTGGGCCAACGTTGGTGACACGTGGTTGGTGCCAACTTTGGCGTGTTTACTCGGGACCAAACAAGGAGGCATATAATAATAATGAAGACGTTATTGAGAATTGTCAGCTTTGTAACACGTGGAGGACATCATGAACGTTTCCATCAATCCCAGCAAACAAATGTGAAGATCCCCCGTGTAGCCTTAACAGACTGTTGGGGCAAGTGCTGTTAGCGAGTAGCACCTATGAAGGTCGGGACGGCACACGAGAGGGTGGGTGGCTAGCACCACCCCCGGCCGCTTTTGTCCCCCCAGTGGCGATGTTTACTACACACCGCACCAGGTACTCCTTTGAGGCAGAGTCAACCTTAGCGAGGCCCAGGACCGGTTCAGATCATCGCCACCAGTGTTTGCCATGAGCGGGAATCGAACTCGCGTCGCCGGGTTCAGTAGCGCAGCGTAGCGCTGACCGCTGCACCACCGCTCCCCAAATCAGTCTCTGCTCCACCTCCATTCACAGTCAACGCGACGCAGCGAGCGCACGCGCGCAGCGATCCGGTGGAGTGGTGGCACAGCGGTTAGCGCGCCGAGCTGCGAACCCGGCTCCGGACCCGAGTTCGATCCCCGCTCACGAACGGCCGCGGACAACGGCGGCGAACCCAACGATCGAACCAGAATGGGAACTTTGATTTCTACCGGAGGAATCCGATGAGCTACGCGAAGGGGAAGGGGGGCGGGTCAGAAGGTCACGACCACAAACGGTGCAAAACACACGATCGGAGTGCGAAGCATCCGGAAAGCGAAGACGAATCACTCAAGCGACAAGCAAAAAAAAACAAAGTGCCGCGACGTCCCTCGCACAGGCATGGGGTTGGTACGACACCGGCACGGACAGAGTTGTCGTACGACTCAGGGGTGGAGAACGTCCGGCCCGCGGGCCGTACAAGGCCCGCGAAATCATTTAGTGTGACCCTGCCAAGGCAACCGCAGGCGGGATTCGAAATTCAAAAATCTAGGAGCAAACCTGGAAAAGCAGTTGCGAGTAGCAGCAACATCATCAATACCAGCTAACATCATCACATGCCTCGCCAAAGAGAAGCAGTTCCAGCCATCGCATTAGGGTGAGTTAATTAAACGTTTGACCAAATATAACGGGCTAATTTTTGAGTTGATAATTTTGTATGGCCCGCGAATGATGTTACAAATATCCAAATGGTCCTTGGCAGAAAAAAGGTTCCCCACCCCTCCACGTGGTGTCGTGTGCGTGGTGTGTGTGGCAGGTGGTCACGTGGTGTCGTGGTGTGTGTGGTAGGTGGGTCACGTGGTGTCGTGGTGTGTGTGGTACGTGGGTCACGTGGTGTCGTGTGCGTGGTGTGTGTGGCAGGTGGTCACGTGGTGTCGTGGTGTTTGTGGCACGTGGGTCACGTGGTGTCGTGGTGTGCGTGGTAGGTGGGTCACGTGGTGTCGTGGTGTGTGTGGTACGTGGGTCACGTGGTGTCGTGGTGTGCGTGGTAGGTGGGTCACGTGGTGTCGTGGTGTGTGTGCTAGGTGGGTCACGTGGTGTCGTGTGCGTGGTGTTTGTGGCACGTGGGTCACGTGGTGTCGTGGTGTGCGTGGTAGGTGGGTCACGTGGTGTCGTGGTGTGTGTGGTACGTGGGTCACGTGATGTCGTGGTGTGTGTGGCACGTGGCCTCGGTGCCCCTGTGGGTGGTCAGGACTCGTCGGGAGGTCGCACCAGAGCTGGTGAAGAGGCCGGCGGTCCACATCGTCACCAGGAAGATGGGGTAGTAGTCTTGCAGGTTTTGGCTACGCACGCAAACACACGTGTTATGGCGGGCTGTGCTGTACTCCCTACATCCACGTGTTGTCACTCATCACAACGCGATTATTCCACAACGGGAACGCAACGACAGCTTTATAGGATAACAGACTGCACTGTTATAATGAGCTAAGAGCAGAGGTTGGGAGGGGGGGGCAGACGGAAGCGGTAGTGGAGTGGTGGTGGTGAGGGGTGGCTCACTTGGCCCTGTAGACGGTCTCCAGCTCGGTGTTGCCCGTCACGAAGGGATGCTTGATGTTGTACTTCCTACGCATCTTCACCACCATCTGGAGGAAGTATGCTGTGGGGGGGGGGGGGGGCACAACGTGAGCGTTCTCATCCCCGTGGGCCGGTGGCTGGCTCGGCTTGAGTTGGCTCGGCTCGCCATAGACGAGCATTGTTTATATAGACTAGCATTGCCCATAGACTAGCATTGCCCATAGACTAGCATTGCCCATAGACTAACATAGTTTATATACTAGCATTGCCCATAGACTAGCATTATCATTTCCCATAGACTAACATTGCCCATAGACTAGCATTGCCCATATACTAGCATCGCCCATAGACTAACATAGTTTATATACTAGCATTGCCCATAGACTAGCATTATCATTTCCCATAGACTAACATTGCCCATAGACTAGCATTGCCCATATACTAGCATCGCCCATAGACTAACATAGTTTATATACTAGCATTGCCCATAAACTAGCATTGCCCATAGACTAACATAGTTTATATACTAGCATTGCCCATAGACTATCATTTCCCATAGACTAGCATTGCCCATAGACTATCATTGCCCATAGACTAACACTTCCCATAGACTAGCATTGCCCATAGACTATCATTGCCCATAGACTAACACTTCCCATAGACTATCATTTCCCATAGACTAACATTACCCATAGACTAACATTACCCATAGACTAACATTACCCATAGACTAACATTACCCATAGACTATCATTGCCCATAGACTAACACTGCCCATAGACTAACATTACCCATAGACTAACATTGCCCATAGACCAACATTGCCCATAGACTCAACACTGCCCATAGACTAACACAGCCCATAGACTAACACAGCCCATAGACTAACATTGCTCATATACGGATGCATCCGTGGGTGTTTTCACTTCTCCATCATATGCAACGAAGAAGGACCACATCCCAAAACGTCACCTGTCATGTAATTTATTATTTAAAACTAAACTCTTCATTTTTTTTTATCTCACCACGCAAGTCGACGCAGAGCTACCGAGCTCTCATTCAGAAGCGACCCGGCCACAAACGACAGCTCAGCGACGTGTGGACATTGATACCTCGAAACGCGCGTTTCTAACATGCAGGGGACATCAAAAGAGACACGCAAACTCCAAATACACAGCAGCAGGCGTCGTCAGGGTCAGGATCCAGCCCACGACCTCTTGCGTACCAGGCGAGGTAGTTAACATCTCACCACGGAGAGAGAGAGACACGCAAACTCCAAATATACAGCAGGTGTCAGGGTCAGGATCCAACCCACGACCTCTTCCGGACCAGGCGAGGTAGTTAACATCTCCTGGCCACCGTGATGATGATGAGAGAGAGAGAGACACGAAAACTCCAAATACACAGCAGCAGGCTTCGTCAGGGTCAGGATCCAACCCACCACCTCCTGCATATCGTCGCGCGGCGCTTTCAGATGCGCTTCTGCGGCCGTCTGGAACGCTCTTCCTGCCGATGTTGGGAAGCCGCTGGAGCCACACCCTTTCAAAACATCACCCGGATTGACGAACTCGTTCCTTTAGAACTGCTTTCTGTGTTTAGCTTGTTGTCCTTCCCCCCTCCCGCAACTCCGATTGGCACGGTTGGCTACGTACCTGTGCCAACGAAGTTCAACGCACGTACAATATACACACGCACGCGTGCCATGTACACCTCCACCTTGTGCTGCACAGGGACAGCTGCCATTAGAGGGGGGGGGGTCCCCTAGGGGACGAGGCTTGATGTTTGGGAGGCGCTTTCAGAAGCCGGGGCATTGAGCGCCCCAGCGCACGTAAGCCCTCGATTGTTGAGCGGAGAACTGGAATGAGAAAACACACGTACACGTACACACAGACACGCACACGTACACACACACAGTCCTCACCATTCTGCCAGCAGCTCAACAAGGACGTGGCCAGCAGCAGGGCGACATCTTCCATCCGCGCGATCATCGCGGCTGAGACGAGGCGGGGAGAGACGCTCTGCGACCGGTGCGGACGGAGTAGCCGACTTGGTTTGCGACCGGCTGCGTTTGGTCGCCAACGAATTTCAGAAAATCGCTGGCGGGGCGGGGTGGTGGTGGTGTCGCTTCGGCTCGCTTCCTCCGTGTGTCAATTTTGCGGCGGCCACATGCCGGCAACCCGCGTTGCCCAATTCTCGGTTTCGCGGAAATGTTCTCGCTGCCAATGCGCTCACGAGAAGAATCCTCGGAGTGAACCTCACGGCCAAACCACGAGATCGGCGAGCTCCACAGAGCCGGTGAATCTGGGGGTCGAGGTCCTCTTGAGCGCCAGCGTGGGGTGACCACCTGGGCTGCCCAGCCACGCGTGTGCGGCGGCCCTGGGGTTTAGGGTTGCCTACGTCTGATTTACAAAAAGAACAAACCCCACACCACCCACCCAGGGCAACATCATGGACGGAGAAATATCTCACGGTGCCACAAGACGGGAGGAATACCGTTGCGTGCGGTTCCCCCGTGACTCCGATTAGCACGGTCGGCGACGTACGGTGTGAAAGAGGTCCCACATGCGGTGCATGAATATGAACGTGTAAATGCATCGTCTCGAGCGGTGTCATTACGGTGACGAAACAAAAACCACCGGCACTTCTCACGTCCTGGGAAGATTGAACAGATTTGGTGTTTTTTTTTCTTCTTCCCCAGGACAGCTGTGGGGCAACATTGTGGACGAACAATCCCGGGTGAAGCCAGGACAAGGGCACGTGCCGAAAGTGGCGGTAGAAGTGGCCATGGGAGGTAATGACAGGGGAGTCAGTTGTGAATGCGAAGGGACTGGTGGCCACGGGAGGTAATGACAGGGGAGTCAGCTGTGAGTGCGAAGGGACTGGTGGCCACTGGAGGTAATGACAGGGGATTCAGTTGTGAATGCGAAGGGACTGGTGGCCACGGGAGTTAATGACAGGGGAGTCAGCTGTGAGTGCGAAGGGACTGGTGGCCACTGGAGGTAATGACAGGAGATTCAGTTGTGAATGCGAAGGGACTGGTGGCCACGGGAGTTAATGACAGGGGAGTCAGCTGTGAGTGCGAAGGGACTGGTGGCCACGGGAGGTAAGGACAGGGGAGTCAGCTGTGAGTGCGAAGGGACTGGTGGCCACGGGATGTAATGACAGGGGATTCAGTTGTGAATGCGAAGGGACTGGTGGCCACGGGAGGTAATGACGGGAGTCAGCTGTGAGTGTGAAGGGACTGGTGGCCACGGGAGGTAATGACAGGGGAGTCAGTTGTGAGTGCGAAGGGACTGGTGGCCACGGGAGGTAATGACAGGGGAGTCAGTTGTGAGTGCGAAGGGACTGGTGGCTACAGGAGGTAATGACAGGGGAGTCAGCTGTGAATGCGAAGGGACTGGTGGCTACGGGAATGATCGAGAAGGGAGCGTGGTCAGGCCACGGAAGAGGACGGTGGAGCGAGCGTCCAGAATCAGCGAGAATGATCGAGAAGGGGGGCGTGGCCTCGGTCGGTATATACGTAAGAAGGAAATGCGTGGGAGACTCGGGGCTGTTGCAATGGAGTCCCCGCCTGATGTCTAGTGAAGTTTCTTCAATAAAGTGCCATCTCAATTCGTCATTACACAGACAATTAATTATTTAAAACAGGAATTGGAAGAAGGAACAAAAACCTCATTTGTACAAATCTGTCTCGGGGAGCGGACCAGGGCGCAGCCGCAGCCGATACATCCGGCCGGCTTGCACAGACATCCCACAACTCAGCCAGAGACGATGTCTCATCATCATCATCATCACAGCTGTCAACCCATCACGGTTTACCCCGTGCTCTTGTACAGGGGAAATCAGTTTTCTGGTCCACACGGCGTACAGTCCTTTCTATACGGGCACAAACAAATGTCTTTGTGTTTCTCCCTTGTGATGGGACTTTGTGGGATGAACGTTGAGATTTAAAAGGGACACGGGGTGACCAATAAGGAATACGGAGTAAGCCGTATGGGCTGAGGGCGATGTACGTTGAACCTCTTTCGCACCGTACGTCGGTGCACAGGAAATCATCTTCCACCCTCCCACGACTGCGAACACTTTGTCAGGACCTTGCTGAAAAGAAGAGGAGTCTTCAGAGTAAGCGAGGGCTTTGCCCGGGCAAGCGAGCGTAGCTAATAACAGATTCACGATTTCACCAGTTCTCATGGAAATCCAATAATGATTATGTCTTTAATCAGAGCTTTAAAATGCCACGACACATCGGCGCACCTCAAGCAATTCACCAAATACACATCAATTAGGTAAAGACATCAAGTCTGCATTCACCACACATTTATTGTGATACCAAGATCACACACACACACAAATGTACAACACGTGGTCCTTGAAACCGATTGGCCTTAACCTGAGGTGCAGTTAAAATGGCGGTGCTTGAACTCACAAAGCACGCGCTCAAGCAATCGCCTCTAACATTTATTTGACCGATAAACTCGACCACGCTTTTACAGCCCACCTCCGGGCTGCCCTTCCCAGGCTGCCCTTCCTGGGCTGCTACTGCGGAAACTGCTGCCCACACCGGGCTACGAAGACCGTGCGGGGGCAAGCGCCGTTGGCGAGTAGCGGCGGCGCCTTTGAAGGCCGCCGGAACCGGCACATGACGACGAGCCGGCCTGGACACCCCCGCCCTCCCCCCCGAGTGGCGACGTTTACCAACACGCCACACCGGGCACTCATTTGAGGCTGAGTCGACCTAAGTGGGGGCGGTGGGAGGGGGAGGGACCCGAGGATCGGTTCAAGAATTCGTCACTCGCGCCGCCTGTCGGTCACCGCTTTTCGGGACAACATTAAACGTTTCGGGGCTCGGCCCTTTTCCAGCGCCTTTTGTCGCGCCCCAGATTTGGAACGCTCTCTGCGTCCGACCGCTGAGATTCCTGCCCATTTAGAAAGCAGCTAAACCCCCCCCCCCCCGTTCTTATTTCCTAGGATATGTTCAGTAAACTACAAATGCTTTTTTTTACTTTCTGTACGGAACTGTGAAAGCCCTTTGTTGGATCTGCGGCGCATGTATAAACACTTACAATACAAAATAAATATACAATTGTTCGCCGCAAATCTGCTGCCAACGCTTATCAACTTCCTCACAGATGGACCACGGGCACGCTTCCTGAGCTATGCAAGGACAAAGATCCCCCGTGTAGCCTTCAACAGGCTGTTGGGGCAAGTGCCGGCACTGTGGCACGCGCGGGGGTGGCCAGCTACCACGTCCCGGCCGCCTTTGTCTCCCCAGTGGCGATTTACTACACACCAAGGCCGTCATTATAATAGATATTGGGGGGGGGGGACGACACACCCCCCCCCCCCCAATATTCAAATATGCTCAAAATGTCCCCCCCAATATATTTATATCAAAAATATAACAAAATAATTACTGCTATGTTATGTAAATAAAAACAACTCAAATTGGCCACAATATCTGGACTTGTCTTCATATAACAATGCATGGATTGCTGTTTATATGATTGTGGTTATGGTTGTACTTTATTAATCCCTAATCTCTGTCATTACAAACAATGAAACAAGAAAAGGTAAAAAAATAAAAAAACAGAGCAATGTAATACTATACACTATTAGACATTATTGTACAAAATAAATAAAAAGTCCATCCCATGTGTTAGTGAATTTTTTTTATATTTTAGGCAGGAAATGAGTTTTCAAATTTAGATTTTTTTTTTTTTTCTGGGGGGGACCCCCTGGAAGATTTGGTTCCCCCCAATGTTGACTCCATGGCTACGGCCTTGCTACACACCGCACCAGCTACTCATTTGAGGCTGAGCCGACCTAGGGGAGGGTCAGCCGACCGGTTCAGATAATAATCGTCCGTCTGCTGCCCGGCGGTAGGGGGCGATGTTTGCTGAACTTGCTGTGCGATTCCCATTGCATGCCATTTGTGACGATTCAATTGCATATTGGTCACCCCCGTGCCCGTATACATCTCGCATCATCATCATCATCACGGTGGCTCGGAGATGTTAACTACCTCGCCTGGTATACAGGAGGTCGGTGGGTTCGATCCCGACATAGACGACTGCTGTCTAGTCGGAGTTCGCATGCCTGTCAATCCCTTATCCGTGCCTCTACCTTACTAGAGACCGCTTCAGACCGTTATTGGTCACCCCGTGTCCCTTATAAATTTCAACGTTCATCCTACAAAGTCCCATCACAAGGTAGAAACACAAACAAATAGACACAAACATTGTTTGTGTTGCCCGTAGACCAGAGGACGCCTTTTGGTCTAACACCGTTAAAGACGAGGCTCAAAAGAAAGCTGTCTCTGGTGTGGACCAATCAGTTTCAAAGACAATGCATTTATTATCAGAGTATGTTTTTTTGTTTGCATTTTGACCACAAGCATTGTGGTTAATGCAGACATGATTCCTTGTAAAAGATTTCAGCTTGGTGTTTTAACAACTTAACAAAGCTGTTTTGTTGCCAGATTAAAGGGGAAACCCTATTCTCTTATTTTGGTCCTGGCAAAGGAGGTCCCATGATATTTATAAATACAGTGTACACAGGATATAAAAGTTCAAACCTTTCGTAGACCACGTGACTCCTGTGTGAGCCACCCCCCACTCTGAACCTCTCTCATCTACTGATCTCTCTCTCTCTCTGAACCAGCTCAAACCTCCCGTAGACCACGTGACTCGTGTGTGAGCCACCCCCCACCCTGAACCTCTCTCATCTACTGATATCTCTCTCTGAACCAGCTCAAACCTCCCGTAGACCACGTGACTCGTGTGTGAGCCACCCCCCACCCTGAACCTCTCTCATCTGCTGATATCTCTCTCTCTAAACCAGCTGAAGCCTCCCGTAGACCACGTGACCCATGTGTGCCCCCCCCCCCCCAACTCTGAATCCCTCCCCCTCTCCCCCACCGCCGCCCGCTGTGAAAACCGACGCCGCTCCTCCGTGCCAGCTCCCTCCTGCCCCTCCTCGTAGGTGCGCGCGTGTCTGCACGCTGGACTTCTCTCGCGCGTAGCACCCACCAAGCCCATCAGAGGTTCGTGCGTGTGGAGTTTTTCCCGGCGCAGTGCACGAACCGCTGCGCAAAACCGCTTCCGCCACCACCTGCCATATTTAGCATATCGTTAGATTAACTTTACACCTTGCATAATTTCCCCCCCCCCCCCCCCGCGAAACGAGGTATTGTGGAGTGATAAGATTAGCTCCGACCAAACCACGGACGCGAAACGGATTACACAATTGCAGTCTCGCCATGAGTAAAGGTACCGGTGCGGGGGGAGGAGTGGATAGACCGTGGCCAATTCTGATGAAGACCAAAATGATCACACGATCCACATCGCTTTTTTTTGTTACCTAAATACACAATTTAACTTGTAATCGTCAAGATTAAAGCGCCAGGGTGGCTCAGCGATGACAGGACAGACACGTGGTAAAATAAACACATCCCTGCAGACCTTTTGAGCGTCATCCACTTTGTACGCTGGGTTTTCTCCGGCACCATTTGGTGGCTCGGAGATGTTAACTACCTCGCCTGGTCTACAGGAGGTCGTGGGTTCGATCCCGACCCTGACGACGCCTGCTGTATATTTGGAGTTTGTGTGTCTCTCTCTCTCCTTGGTGAGATGGTAACTACCTCGCCTGGTCTACAGGAGGTCGTGGGTTCGATCCCGACCCTGACGATGCCTGCTGCTGTATATTTGGAGTTTGCGAGTCTCTTTCTCTCCGTGGTGAGATGTTGACTACCTCACCTGGTATACAGGAGATCGTGGGATCGATCCCGACCCTGACAATGCCTGCTGCTGTATATTTGGAGTTTGCGTGTCTCTCTCTCTCCTTGGTGAGATGTTAACTACCTCGCCTGGTCTACAGGAGGTCGTGGGTTCGATCCCGACCCTGACGTTTGCTGCTGTATATTTGGAGTTTGCGTGTTTCTCTCCCCGGGTCGCGTGGAATTTTATCCGGGTCCTCCGGGTTTTCCCTCCACATTTAGAATGAAAATCACCCGTTTACAGTATTTGGCTGCTATACATTTCCACATGACAAGCCACTTCGTTGAGATATCATTTCTGGCCAGTTCAAAAAGAAGAGCTCTATAGCTTTCGTGGACATTACCTGGTGAAATAAAAAAAGAGTTTTTAGCATTGAATTTAAATATGGAAGGCGCCAAACATCCCAAGGCAGGACCCTCGTTAATTCGAATCTTGAGACTCAGTCGTGAGACTTTCCAGGAAAATAACTTTACCGTGAATACCATGTTCAACTTCTTTCGCACCGTACGTAGGCAACCGTGCTAATCGGAGGTGCGTGAGTGCGTGTGTGCGTGTTTGTCTTTGCGTGTGCGTATGTGTGTGTGCGTGTGTCTGTACGTGTGCATGCGTGTGTGTACTCGTGCGCGTGTGCATGTTTGTCTGTGTGTGCGTGCGTGTGTGTACTCGTGCGCGTGTGCATGTTTGTCTGTGTGTGCTTGCGTGTGTCTGTACAGGAATGCGTGCGTGTGTGCGTGCGTGATCGTGAGTGCAAGAACGTTATTCGACGACGCGTTGGGTGGGGGGCACCGTGCCCCCCCTTCTCTCTCCAGCGTCGCTCACACTGGGGACCTGCAAAAACAAAAGCGAGGAAGAAAAATCGTGCCTTTGCGTGGATTCCCGTCACACTTTCCAACGTGCAGTTTCGTCCGCGGATCTCCACGGCACGCGCCCACAACAATTTCGACGATTATTCACCGTCGTGATTGACGTTCACGACGAATATCTGGACTGATCCTGAGCTGTCCCCTAGGTTAATTTAGCCTTAAATTAGTACCTGGTACCATACCTGTCAACGCGTACGGTTTACCCCGTATTCTTGTACAGGGAAATTGAGTTTTCAGCTCCATACGGCGTTCAGCCGTTTCAATAAGGGCACAATTTGTTTTCTTTGTTTGTGTTTCTCCCTTGTGATGGGACTTTGTGGGATGAACGTTGAGATGTATAAGGGACACGGGGTGACCAATAAGATCTGACTTGGTCTGTAATAAGGTGGGGCACTGAGAAGGGGTTGACAGGTTTGTAGTACAGCGGGCAAACATCATCCTGGAGAGAGGCGGGGTGCTGGCCGCCGTGACCGGCGTTCGTAGGTGCTACTCGCTAACAGCACTTGCCCCAACAACCTCTAAACGCTACACGGGGGTCGGGGATCTTTGTCTTTGTGCGGGTACCTGGGTGGCGTGGGATGAATGGAGAAGTGTCGTCGTCCCCACGCGCTACACAACCATTGTTCCTCGATGCTTCCAAGCGGCGCAGCTCCCTGGCGCAAAAACAAAACGAAGGAAATTCATCGTTCGATAATTTCGTGAAAAAAAAAACAACGAATTTCTGAACGGATTTCTAAAGCTGCCGAATTCATGGACGGCTCAACCTGGACACGGTCAGCTGGCAAGCCCCTCCCTTTGCCTCACATAGACACGCCCACTCGACTACTAGCCCCGCCCACCACACAGGTAGCCCCGCCCACCACTCAGGTAGCCCCGCCCACTCGACTACTAGCCCCGCCCACCACACAAGTAGCCCCGCCCACTAGTGACGTAGCCCTTGCTCACCACTCAGGTAGCCCCGCCCACCACTCAGGTAGCCCCGCCCACCACTCAGGTAGCCCCGCCCACTAGTGACGTAGCCACCGCACACTACTCAGGTAGCCCCCCCGCCATTACTCTGGTAGCCCCGCCCACTACCCACGTAGCCCCGCCCACCACTCAAGTAACCCCGCCCACTAGTGACGTAGCCACCGCTCATCACTCAGGTAGCCCCGCCCATCGCGCAGGTAGCCCCCCCCCCGCCATGACTCAGGTAGCCCCGCCCACCACTCAGGTAGCCCCGCCCACCACTCAGGTAATCCCGAACCCACGACCTCCTGCACACCAGGCGAGGGAGTTAACATCTCCAAGCCACCGTGGCGGCAGGATTCCAGCCTTCGTCCGAATGTGTCGCTTGTGGAGCTGCAGTGGGGACAAAGCTTCGGAGTTTAAAGACGAAGGCTTCGGCGCGGACAAGGAACTAAGAAATGGGGGGGGCCCAGACACGGACACAACGAAGCCCCCTTTGCCGGCGGCAAACTCCTTGGGTGCCCGAGGGAAGCGCGCCACCTTCATTGCCGAAGCAGAGCCACCTCCTCCAGAAGGTGACGGAGACGAGGAGGAAGAGGAGCGTGAAGCAGGAGATCGCCGCGAAGGTGGCGATGCCGGCCCTGCAGGAGCCAGCCCCCCAGCAGCTGCCACCATCTTTGCGGACGATACAACAACACAAGAGACTCAGAAAGACAAAGATTCACCCGCACAGCCCAAATTGTTGTTAGCGGAGTAGGCGTGCCTGTGAAGGCTGGCACGGCACACGAAGGGGGTGAGTGGCCTTTGTCTCCCCAGTGGCGATGTTTACTGCACACCGCACCGGGTACTTATTTTAAGACTGAGTCGACCTAGGGGAGGCCCAGGACCGGTTCAGATAATCGTCACCGGTTGTTGGCCGTGAGCGGTGAATCGAACTCGGGTAGCCGGGGTTCGGAGCGCAGCGTAGCGTTAACCGCTGCACCACCGCTCCCCACAAGTATCATCATCAGCATCATCATCAGCAGCAGTAGAACGATACCCACCGTCAGCTGGAGCTGGTTTGTAAGAGGAGTTCCGTGTGGGATGCGACGAGGGCACGTGAGCTGCTTTGGGACCCTCTGAAGGAAGGTCCGTTCGGACTTTGAAACCATCAGCAGAGCCATCATCGGAGTCCACCTCGTCCACCTTCTCCTCCTCCTCGACTTCGTCGTCATCGTCTTCGTTGTTCACGTCGAAATCTGGGGGGGGTGCTGGTGACATCGCCGAGTGGTGGGGCGCGTTTGTCGAGAGCTTGTGGCTGGTATCACTCGTGCGGCCGCCCCGGTATCATTGCTGCTGCCGGTGTACCAACCGACAAGCGTGTGTGTACGAACCAAGACGTGTGTGTGCGTACGAACCGACACGTGTGTGTTCGTACGACCCGACACGTGTGTGTGTACGAACCGACACGCGTCTGCGTACAAACCGACACGCGTGTGTGTGTACGCACCGACACGCGTGTGCGTGTATGCACCAAGACGTGTGTGCGTACGAGCCGACACGCGTGTGTGCGTACAAACCGACACGTGTGTGTGCGTACGAACCGACACGCGTGTGTGTGTACGAACCGACACGCGTCTGCGTACAAACCGACACGCGTGTGTGTGTACGAACCGACACGCGTGTGCGTGTACGAGCCGACACGCGTGTGCGTGTATGCACCAAGACGCGTGTGCGTACGAGCCGACACGCGTGTGTGTACGAGCCGACACGCGTGTGTGTGTACGCACCGACACGCGTGTGCGTGTATGCACCAAGACGCGTGTGCGTACGAGCCGACACGCGTGTGTGTGTGTACGAACCGACACGTGTGTGTGCGTACGAACCGACACGCGTGTGTGTGTACGCACCGACACGCGTGTGCGTGTATGCACCAAGACGCGTGTGTGTACGAACCGACACGTGTGTGTGCGTACGAACCGACACGTGTGTGTGTGTGTGTACGAACCGACACGCGTGTGTGCGTACGAACCAACACGTGTGTGTGTACGAACCGACACGCGTGTGTGTGTACGAACCGACACGTGTGTGCGTACAAACCGACACGCGTGTGTGCGTACGAACCGACACGCGTGTGTGTACGAGCCGACACGCGTGTGTGTACGAGCCGACACGTGTGTGTGTACGAACCGACACGCGTGTGTGTACGAGCCGACACGTGTGTGTGTACGAACCGACACGCGTGTGTGTACGAACCGACATGCGTGTGTGTACGAGCCGACACGCGTGTGCGTACGAACCGACACGCGTGTGCGTACGAACCGACACGCGTGTGCGTACGAACCGACACGCGTGTGTGTGTACGAACCGACACGCGTGTGTGTACGAGCCGACACGCGTGTGTGCGTACGAACCGACACGTGTGTGCGTACGAACCGACACGTGTGTGCGTACGAACCGACACGCGTGTGCGTACGAACCGACACGCGTGTGTGTACGAACCGACACGCGTGTGTGTACGAACCGACACACGTGTGCGTACGAACCGACGCGCATGTGCGTACGAGCCGACACGTGTGTGCGTACGAACCGACACGTGTGTGCAGTGGCGTAGCTAGGATATTTTGCGCCCGGGGACGAACTATAAAATTGGCGCCCCCCGTTTAATCACATACCAACATGTAATTACATGACATGTAGGCTGTGTGTGGCGGGATATATAAACTTTTAGGTTGAGGTGTAGATTTGTGCACTACTTTCAGGCTGCCGCGCCCGCCGCAATAAGTTATAATGTGACGTTGTAAGTCTCATTTTGGCGCCCCTTTACCTTGGCGCCCGGGGACATATGTACCCCCCTGCCCCCCCCTAGCTACGCCTCTGCGTGTGTGCGTACGAACAGACACGCGTGTGTGTACAAACCGACACGCGTGTGCGTGTACGAACCGACACGCGTGTGTGTACGAACCTGTATATTTGGAGGTTGCATGTTCTCCCCCGTTGCCGTGTGGATTTTTCTCTCCACATTTAGAATCAACGTCACGCGTTTAGAGTATGTGGCGGCTATACATTTTCACGTGATAAGCCACTTAATTGGGCTTTCGTTTGTGGGCAGGTCGCTCTTGACAAAAGAGCTAAATAGCTCGGTGGGCCTGACGTGCTAAAATAAAAACAACAGTTTGTATGTTGATCTTCTTTCGCACCGTACGTAGCCAACCTCGCTAAGAGGAGGTGCGGGGGAAGGACAACAATCTAAACACAAGAAGCAGTTCTCAAGGAATGAGTTTGTCAATGTAGATGATGATGATGATTATTTAAAAATGCGAAGCTCTCATTGGCTTCCTAATATCGGAAGGAAGAGCGTTCCAGACGGCCGCAGAAGCAGCGTCTCTGCACCCTTAGCCCTGCAACCGAGAAACGAGGCCAAACGCAGCGACGGCACGCGGTCCCAGCGAGTCAAATATCCGAAGCGACCGCGACAAGCGATTACCGTCGTGCTGGTGTTGATGGGTCGTCGACGCCGGCGGAGAGGGCCGATCGGGGCCGCGGTCGTCCGTGTGAGCTGCAGCGGGGTTTGTCAAAGTGACCTCCATCCAAACCGCCGGGGGAGATTCTGTGCCTGGGAAAAAAAAAATTTAAATCGACGAAGATTAAATTTCGATTTAAAGCTTTCGTGACTGCAGGGATTCATCTTCTTGGTTCTTTCGGTAAAGTCACGTAGAATGGAAATAATAAAAATAAAACATCATAAAATAATTCTCACGACGTTTCGGCCACAACGCAAGCAGCCGTCCTCAGGTGGAGAACAGGTCTGTCGAGAAGACAAAGTCTGAATGACACACCCCAGGCTTGGAGCGTATATTTAAGCTGTGATGGAGGGGGGAAGGGCGCCTTGACAAAATAATTTGCATATCAAGAGGAATTTAGCATATTTATGGGGAATGCAGATATGCGATTAGTACTACTTGTGAAATGCGTAGGTTTGGCGGGGGGTTTAAAGTCATTATGCCCGTGCATTATGCAGGATTAGCAGCATCAAAGGGAGGGGATAGGGGTAACATTAATAAAGGGAAGGAATGTTAATAGTATGTACTATTAGAAGATTGTTTTCTTCTTTCCACGGAAGAGGCCGTCGTCCCCACTGTGGGATCGCAAAGGGGCCCCGTGGTTCTCTGATTTATTTTCACGCTCATCCGGTGATATTCGTGGCCTCAGAATCTATTCCCGGTTGAGGGCCGTCCATAAATGACGTTACGCGATTTTGGACGATTTTTGACCCCCCACCCCCCCTCGTCACACGGCGTCACAAAAAGTCAGACCCCCCCTCAAATATGACGTCACTAAGCTCTGCCCCCCCCCCCCAAAACCATATTTCCATTTTGAAAATAAAACATGCTTCAAATCGCTTTAGACTATTGTCATTGTAGTGCGTATTTAATGTGGCGCTGCACTCTGATGTTGTAGGAGTGTTGTTATAACAGTTAGTGTTGTTATAACAATTTTACATTTATTTAAAGTTGCGCATTTTGATGTGACGTCACATTTATCAACCCCCCCCCCCCCCTCGTAACACATCGTCACAAATGTCTGACCCCCCCCCAGGTGCGTGACGTCATTTATGGACGGCCCCTTGGCCACGTACGGTGAGAAAAAAGCTCAACTCTACGTACGTACGCATCGGTTAACAGTCCATTGCGTCAGTGAGAGCGATTCAGTCCATCGATTCTCCTGTGCTTGGGAAGGCGGCGGCAACCCGCATTTGAAGCGAAGCCCTGAGTGGTCGGGTCGGCCGCGGCCGTTGTGAACCTTCTGAGACAGGCCTCGGGTTGGCAACCCAGAGGCCAGAGGTCGCAACCGGGTACCCGATACCCGTACCCTACCCGATACCCGGCTACCCATACCCGGCCGGGTACGGGTACATGTAGCCGTTTGCGACCCTGGCGCGGCCGGGTACGGGTAAGCCGTGAGTCACTGGTCAGTAACCGTTTGTCACTCATTTCGGGTAGGGTACGGGTAGGGAACGGGTACCCGAACCCAGCCAGGTACGGGTACCCATTTGCGACCCTGGTGCGGCCGGGTACGGGTAAGGAATCAAAACCCGTTTGCGACCTCTGCCAGAGGCCACTGACAAAGGGGAAACCCTGAAACCAGATGGTGGAGGTGGTGGTGGCGCATGGCGCTGGTGATGATGAGACCGTAAGTTTGGCCCTCCTTCAAGGATGTCGTGACCTGTGTGAGAGGGCGAAGGGGCCTGGTGGTTTCACGCCCGAGCAAGCGGTTTACGTCACAAGGGCCGTGACGACCAATCACAGTTTCATGCACGTGCCACGTGACGGTCAATGATGGTGGTGGTGGCGATGGCACGAACACCCATTCCCTTCGCCAGCCCTGCACCTTGACGTGTACAGCAACTCACCCGGGACCTCGTGCGGCAGAAGCAGCAGCAGCAGCAGGGCGAGGGCGCACATCGCAAGAACCCCCCTCAACGCGTCGACCGGCAGTGTCTGGGACCTGCGCGTGGCGAGGCAGGGTGAGGTCACAGAGAGGGAGCTGCGTTCATCCAGCGCCCGCAAGATCATCCAGGGACTAACCCGTGCCAACGTCTCCCCTCTCATCTCACTCTATTCACCTCCACGCACTCTCCTACCTCTCCCCTCACATCTCACTCTATTCCCCTCCACGCACTCTCCTACCTCTCCCCTGTCATCTCACTCCAATCCCCTCCACGCACTCTCCTACCTCTCCCCTCTCATCTCACTCTACTCCCCTCCACGCTCTCTCCTACCTCTCCCCTCTCATCTCACTCTACTCCCCTCCACGCACTCTCCTACCTCTCCCCTCTCATCTCACTCTATCCCTCCACGCACTCTCCTACCTCTCCCTCTCATCTCACTCTACTCCCCTCCACGCACTCTCCTCCTCTCCCCCTCTCACTCTCTACTCCCCTCCACGCACTCTCCTGCCTCTCCCCTCTCATCTCACTCTACTCCCCTCCACGCACTCTCCTACCCTCTCCCCTCTCATCTCACTCTACTCCCTCCACGCACTCTCCTACCCTCACTCACTCCACTCCCCTCCACGCACTCTCCTACCTCTCCCCTCTCATCTCACTCTACTCCCCTCCACGCACTCTCCTACCTCTCCCCTCTCATCTCACTCCACTCCCCTCCACGCACTCTTCTACCTCTCCCCTCTCATCTCACTCTACTCCCCTCCACGCAATCTCCTACCTCTCCCCTCTCATCTCACTCTACTCCCCTCCACGCACTCTCCTACCTCTCATCTCCCCTCCACGCACTCTCCTACCTCTCCCTTCTCATCTCACTCCACTCCCCTCCACGCACTCTCCTACCTCTCCCCTCTCATCTCACTCTACTCCCCTCCACGCTCTCTCCTGCCTCTCCCCTCTCATCTCACTCTACTCCCCTCCACGCACTCTCCTACCTCTCCCCTCTCATCTCACTCTATTCACCTCCACACACTCTCCTACCTCTCATCTCACTCCACTCCCCTCCACGCACTCTCCTACCTCTCCCCTCTCATCTCACTCTATTCACCTCCCACACACTCTCCTACCTCTCATCTCACTCCACTCCCCTCCACGCACTCTCCTACCTCTCCCCTCTCATCTCACTCTACTCCCCTCCACGCACTCTCCTACCTCTCACCTCTCATCTCACTCCACTCCCCTCCACGCACTCTCCTACCTCTCCCCTCTCATCTCACTCTACTCCCCTCCACGCACTCTCCTACCTCTCCCCTCTCATCTCACTCTACTCCCCTCCACGCACTCTCCTACCTCTCCCCTCTCATCTCCCCTCCATGCACTCTCCTACCTCTCCCCTCTCATCTCACTCCACTCCCCTCCACGCACTCTCCTACCTCTCCCCTCTCATCTCACTCTACTCCCCTCCACGCACTCTCCTACCTCTCCCCTCTCATCTCACTCTACTCCCCTCCACGCACTCTCCTACCTCTCCCCTCTCATCTCACTCCACTCCCCTCCACGCACTCTCCTACCTCTCCCCTCTCATCTCACTCTACTCCCCTCCACGCACTCTCCTACCTCTCCCCTCTCATCTCACTCTATTCACCTCCACGCACTCTCCTGCCTCTCCCCTCTCATCTTACTCTACTCCCCTCCACGCACTCTCCTACCTCTCCCCTCTCATCTTACTCTATTGACCTCCACACACTCTCCTACCTCTCATCTCACTCCACTCCCCTCCACGCACTCTCCTACCTCTCCCCTCTCATCTCACTCTATTCACCTCCACACACTCTCCTACCTCTCATCTCACTCCACTCCCCTCCACGCACTCTCCTACCTCTCCCCTCTCATCTCACTCTACTCCCCTCCACGCACTCTCCTACCTCTCCCCTCTCATCTCACTCTATTGACCTCCACACACTCTCCTACCTCTCATCTCACTCCACTCCCCTCCACGCACTCTCCTACCTCTCCCCTCTCATCTCACTCTATTCACCTCCACACACTCTCCTACCTCTCATCTCACTCTACTCCCCTCCACGCACTCTCCTGCCTCTCCCCTCTCATCTCACTCTATTCACCTCCACACACTCTCCTACCTCTCATCTCACTCCACTCCCCTCCACGCACTCTCCTGCCTCTCCCCTCTCATCTCACTCTACTCCCCTCCACGCACTCTCCTACCTCTCCCCTCTCATCTCACTCCACTCCCCTCCACGCACTCTCCTACCTCTCCCCTCTCATCTCACTCTATTCACCTCCACGCACTCTCCTACGGGGCACTTTGCACCACCAGCTCACCTACACTCGGCTGGTGTTCGCGGCCTTACCAAGCACACACGCCACGCTGCACCACCATCATCACCACTACCACCTTCACCACCATCACCACCACCACCATCACCTTCACCACCACCATCACTACCATCATCACCTTCACCACCTTCACCACCATCATCACCATCATCACCTTCATCACCTTCACCACCATCACCATCATCACCATCATCACCACCACCATCACCTTCACCAACTTCACCACCATCACCACCACCATCACCACCATCACCATAATCACCTTCACCACCATCATCACCATCACCACTATCATCACCATCATCACCATCACCACCTTCATCACCATCATTACCATCACCATTATCATCACCACCATCATCACCACTATCATCACCACCATCATCACCATCACCACTATCATCACCACCATTATCACCATCACCGCCACCATCACCACCACCATCACCATCATTACCATCATCACCTTCACCACCTTCACCACCATCATCATCATCACCACCGTGAGCCGTGGTTGACACACTGCTGGACTATGAAGGCCAAGTCACATCCGTGCACGTGAACAAGAAATATTTCCATTCCTCCAAATGCCACCGACACAACAACATCATCAACAACAACAGCAGCAGCCGCCATTCGCCACGAAGTGATTGTGACGTCGACGACTGCGCTCGTGCCAGGCTAAGTGCATTCTTGAGGCCACGTGACGTGTCGAAGGGTCGCTGGCACGGGGTCACGGGACAGATTCAGGTGCCATGGGTTGACTGACATATAACCGGCAGATATAAAGGGAAATAAATCCCCCGTATAGCCTCAATATACTGTTGGGACAAGTGCTGGTAGCGAGTAGCACCTCTGAATGCCGGCACGGCACGCGAAGAGGGCGGGAGGCCAGCGTCAAACCCGGCCGCCTTTGTCTCCCCAGCGGCGATGTTTACACACCGCTGCTACACCAGGTACTCATTTGAGGGTGAGTTGACCTGCTATATATATTTACAGTACACACAGCTACTTTTAGCTCACACTTAGGTGCATGTTCTTTGTTAATATTCACAGTTATTGTAGGACTAGTCATGCACATTCAATCGAGTCATTCCGCCAATCCACTGCTAGATGAAGGTCTCCCGACGCTGCCGGTTTGTTTTCTGGGGGTAATCCGACCGTACTCGAACCACGCACTGGGTGCTGGTGGCATTCATGAGCACGGAATAATAATAAGAGTAGATTTTTATTAAAAACCCGTACCTGTCCTGACTTGCACGCTACCGGTTACCCACCAAAGCACGATCCAGGGCCCCAAATAAAAAAGAACCCTGCTGAGCCTTCAGCAGGGTTTTGACGTCGGACGCGCCACCGAAACTGATTTCGTTGACCGACAAAACATCAAGGACATTAGCCGTGCCGCATCCCTCGTCAAGCTGCAGACGACAAGCTGCCTACGCTGCTGGGTCACTCGTTGTACCGACTGTGGCGTAGCTTCTCACCCGGGTGACGATGTGGAGCGAGCGCTGGCCCGGCGCACGGCAGGCGAACGACGGGAGGAGAGGGTTGTGGAGTGGCGGCAGCGGGCAGCAGCGTCAACACTCAAGAGAGGGTGACTCTGCAGTCCCGCGGTTTTTGTCAAAGAGGAAACAATTCAACCTATGGCGCTATCGCCATCGCTTGCTTAATTCTGCTTCCTTTCCGATAAGTGCGATTTCGTGATAGGACTGCAACTCACCGCCCCCCCTCCCAACCACCCTTACCCCCCCCCCCCCCTCTTCGCCGACCATTTTCAGCAACATCTTGGAGAAATGACGCAATCATCTCTGCGTGTTGAACTTCTTTCGCACTGCACGTAGCCAACCGTGCAAATCGGAGGTGTTGATAGGACGACAAAACTGAACACAGCGCAGAGAACTGTAGCGACACGACCTCACCCCGTGATAGCCGGCACCAAACTCGACCCACACGCCCACCCAGCACGGCCTGGTGGGAGCCTCGGTACATCTTCGTATGTACGTTGAGCTTCTTTCGCACCATACGTAGCCAACCTGTGCTAATCCTCCGACGCAAAGACGTACCCCGATACAGTCATTTTATTTTAGTTTCCCTTCCAATTCTGTTCCGATGACGTACAACAATTGCCATTCGCCACTAAGTGGCGGTGACGTCACCTCGGCGCTTGTGCCAGGCTATGTGCACGTTGAGGCCAAGTAAAGTGTCAAACGCCCGCTGGCAGGTCACAGGGCAGACCCAGGTGCCACGGGTTGACCGACTGAGATGATGTGCACACGTGCGCACATGTACCGTCATTCGGAACGGGAAAGGGCTGATATATAGAGGACCGCAAAGCTTGGGCAGCTGGTGGTGCCGGCTTGCCACGTGGCCGCCTTGCCGCTCCTCCCTCCTCCTCGTGGCGCCTCTCAGAGTCGTCCTCTCCCGTCGAGAGCGAGGAGCGAACAACGTGCAAGTTTATACACCATTGGAACCTCATTTGCCAGAAGAAAAATATGATAATTGTTTTTTTACCCTTTTATCTGGCAACAAAACTGACACCTTTTTTTACAAGGAGTCATGTTTGCATAGACCACAATACCTGCAGTCGTAATGCAAAAAAAAAACATAACTCTGATAATGATATGCACTGTCCTTGAAGTTGATTGGTCCACACCCGAGACAGCTTTCCTTAGAGCCTAGTCCAGGGGTCGGCAACTAAAATAACAAGAAGAGCCATTTCTTTCCAATTCGGTACAAAATTCAGTATTTCAAGAGCCGCAATGCATCTGAGTACATACTGTACATATCGTCAAGAAGCAGCCCGTAAAGAGCCGCATACGGCTCCGGAGCCGTAGGTTGCCGACCCCTGACCTAGTCTCACATGGTGTGGGACCAGATGACGCCAAAAGGCGCACAACTCAAAGACAATGCACCATCAGAGTATGAGAGCTCGGGGTAAGCATTTACACCATTGGAACCTCATTTGCCAGAAGAAAAAACATAATTGTTTTTTTACCCTTTTATCTGGCAACAAAACTGACACCTTTTTTACAAGGAGTCATGTAAAAAAGGTGTCAGTTTTGTTTCCAGATAAAAGAGTAAAAAACCAATTATCATCATGCAAGTAAGCGACACACTCAATCGTCAATAGCCTTGCCAGATGGTTGAATAACGGACAATGTAACTCCAACGTTGAAATGAAACCGCTCTGTTGGGACAGTGGACTAGAACAAAAATAAAAAAAAGATTCTGTTATACAAAGCACGTTTATTAAATAAAAAAATTACATTCCGATTGTACAAAATATGTGCATTATAGGACGCATCACAATCGACGACGGAGAATTGACGACGCACAAAGGCGGCGGATGCAGCACATTACCGACGACGACGACACAAGTGAGTAACGCACAAAGCGCACCCGGGAAGCATCGCAGAGCCTCAAGACTCCTTCTCAGGAGGGTCCTGCCAAGTTTTCGAAGTAAGGGGCCGGTGATTGGTGCTGCTGCTGCTGTGTGCAATCCAAACTGAGCGATTTGCAGGTCCCGTTTCAGCATTGCGGATGTTGTGGCCAATACCAGTTCCACTGTGTTTGTGGGTTTAGCTATGGGAAGAAATGAGGGGAACCCGGAGGAAACCCACACAGAACAGGGGGAGAACACACAATCTCCACACACTCACTCTGCAGAACAAGAGGAGATCATACAAACTCCACACACTCACTCTGCAGAACAGGAGATCATACAAACTCCACACACTCACTCTGCAGAACAGGAGATCATACAAACTCCACACTCTGTAGAACAGGAGATCATACAAACTCCACACTCACACACTCTGTAGAACAGGAGATCATACAAACTCCACACTCACACACTCTGCAGAACAGGAGATCATACAAACTCCACACTCACACACTTTGTAGAACAGGGGGAGAACACACAAACTCCACACTCACACACTCTGTAGAACAGGAGATCATACAAACTCCACACTCATACACTCTGTAGAACAGCGAGAGAACACTCAAACTCTATACTCGCACACTTTGTAGAACAGCGGGAGAACATTAAAATTCCACTCACACACTCTGCAGAACAGAGGGAGAAAATACAAACTCCACACTCACACACTTTGTAGAACAGGGAGGTAACATACAAACTCCACACTCACACTGTAGAACAGGGGGAGAACATACAAACTCCACACTCACACACTTTGTAGAACAGGGGGAGAACATACAAACTCCACACTCACACACTTTGTAGAACAGGGGGAGAACATACAAACTCCACACAAAAAGGCGCCCTGATCAGGAACCGAACTCAGGTCCCTTGTGGCTGTAAGGCACCACCAGTGGCTACCCCACCGCGTCACTGCCACCGCGTCACTGCCACCGCGTCCCACTAGCGGCTGGGCGAGTTGCGAGCGTGCCACGGCTCCGTGCATCCGCCGTGCCACGCTCCACGCAGCAAGGGTTTGTGTGTATATGTGTGTGTATGTGTGTGTATGTGTGTGTATGTGTGTGTATGTATGTGTGTATGTGTGTGTATGTATGTGTGTGTATGTGTGTGTATGTGTGTGTGTATGTATGTGTGTATGTATGTGTGTGTATGTGTGTATGTATGTGTGTGTATGTATGTGTGTGTATGTGTGTGTGTGTATGTATGTGTGTGTATGTATGTGTGTGTATGTATGTGTGTGTATGTGTGTGTGTATGTGTGTATGTATGTGTGTGTATGTATGTGTGTGCGGGGGTTTAAAGGGGAGCCCCCGCACGGCTTCCGCTGCGTGGCGGAGCGGGTGAGGGAGCGGGCGGTCGCCGCAGGAGTTCACAGCGTGGGTGCTGTTTTAGACGGCGCCTTCCTGGGCTTCGTCTGGTCACATCGCACACACAGAGAGCGAGGGAGAGGGGACGACTCAGAGAGCGAGAGGGGACAACTCAGAGAGGGAGTGAGGGGATGATTCCGAGAGCGAGAGAGAGAGGACGAATCAGAGAGGGAGAGGACGACTCGGCGGTGCAGGGAGGAGAAACCATCGACGTGGAGCAGGAAGGCAGCAGTAGCAGCCGCCACGTGGTGGTGAGGAACCAAGCGCTACCAACGATTGCCCAAGGTCTGCAGTCCTCTATGTAGTAAGATGTTATCGGCCAATTAATGAGTGTTTAAACGTGGGAGGAAACCGGAGCGCCCGGAGAAAACCCACCATTTGTTTAGTCCATCGTCCTAACCAATGCAGCTTTTCTAATGCTAACAGTAACCCAAACCATGGTCACAAAAAACGAACCCCCAAACCCAACTAACCCTTGGCGTCCAAATGTCCACGAGTGGGAACAAAACATCCGCCGGGCCGGCGACGACAAACGTCTGGGGGAGGCGACGTTGTTACCCTTCCCCCGCACGGTCGGCTACGCACGGCGCGAAAGAAGTTCTACGTACGTACAAGTCGGGTCGGGCCACCTCTGTGCATGCGTGCGAGCCGGTGTCGCCGTGCATGTGAGCCGCGGTCGTCGTGCGTGTGAGCCGCGGTCGTCGTGCGTGCATGCGAGCTGGTGTCGCCGTGCGTGCGTGGGAACTCACAAACACCGTGGGCCGCGGCTTGTGCGGCGGCGACGACAGCCCTTCGGCCCTGGAGATGGACGGAGCGGAGAGTCGGGCTCCCCGCAGCGCCGCCGCGCCGCCGAGGACGGTGGCCGCGTCTCCTCCGCCGCCACCGCCGGCACCGCGACGCTGCTGCAGGGCCAGCACCACCTGGCGCATGACGGCCAGCTCCTGCAGGGGTCACGGGGCCAGGGGTCACGGGCTTAATGAGCGCTCGGGTTAGCGGTCTTCTTTCTCGTCGTACGGCTGCTGATGAAGATGCAGAGCGACGACGACGACTACAATTTCACGCTCGGGTGGTCAAGTCGGACAACTGCGTCAGCAGGCGCCCCGGAGTGAATCATCGCTGCGACGTCTCCTTCGTGTCTGTGGACCGGGCGTTGCGTCGCTATGCGTTGTTGCGGTCTGTTCTGGCGTCCCCAGGCGGGGGTCAAGAGCTCCCGGTTCCCGGCTCGACCCCGGTGTGTGCATGGATCTTTTTTGTAATTCGTCACCGACCTCTTTCTGGTTGAGCAGTCGCTCCAGGTCAGCCGACATGTGGTCCCGCGTGCGCTGCAGGGTGGCGCGCTCCTTGCGGAGGTCACTGAACGGCGCGCGCATCAAGCAAAGACAAAGATCACCCCCCCACCCCAGTGTAGCCTTAACAGACTGTTGGGGCAAGTGCTGTTATAGCGAGCGCCAGCACCTAGGAAGGCCGGTACGGTAGCACACGAGGTGGTTGGGTGGCGAGCGCCACGCCCGACCGCCTTTGTCTCCCCGGTGGCGATGTTTACACATCGCACCGGGTACTCATCGAGTCGACCTGGGGGAGGCCAAGGACCGGTTCAGACAATCGTCACTGGGTTTGGCCGTGAGCGGGAATCGAACTCGGGTCGTGGGTTCGAGCCTCATGGTCGCGTGGATTTGTCTCCGGGTCCCTCCGGTTTTTCCCTCCACATTTAGAAACAACATCACGCCTTTTAGAGTATTTGGTTGCAATAAACTTCCACGTGGTAAGCGACTTCGTTGAGCTGCTATCATTTGTGGCCAGGTCGCTTATGAAAGAGAGCTGTATTGCTCAGTGGCCTTTACCTGGTAAGATAAACATGACTTCGTATTATTTGTATTTATTTTTAAGCGATTTATTTAGCTTTCCTATACTTTGCACTCCCATCGTATTTTTGCGTTGTTTGTTGATGTAAACGTTCTAACTCCCCTGCCCCCTACTGGACATCTGCGAAAGAGACCTGCATAGCTCATCGGATTCCTCCTCCGGTATAAAATAAATATTTCGATTGCGGCGATTTTGAAATCGGCACAGCTGCAGCCACCGTTCCCTAACGCTGCCCGGTGCCTCGACGGCTCTGCGCGGCAACACGGACACTCGCCGTTGCCTGCGTACGACACGCAAGAGTCTCCACCCCCTGGACACTGGAACAGGTAACCCCCGGACGGCGCGAGACGTCCCGCCGAGTTTGCCCGCCGACGCCGCACGCACCCGACTTGCGCCTCCAGCTTGGCCGCCCTGTCGGCCAGGTCCCGCAGCTGGTGGTCCCGCTCCCGCAGGCGCTCCACGAGGTAGGCGTGCGGCTGCTGGACCCCGCTCAGCAGCGAGTTGGCGCTCTCCAGCTGGCGACGCGGGGAGGACGGGGGGGACACGCGCAACGACGCCGCTGGGTCACGGCGCTCGACGGTCGCGACGGCACGGCCGCTGCCGTCGCCGCTGCCGGAACCGGCGTCGCAACCGTGACTGTTGCTTTGCAACGAAGGTCGAAAGGGTCTGCGACAGGGCGCGCGACACGCCGGGCCGTCCAGGAGAGGCCATGGAGGGCACCGAGGGTGCCGCGCGATCCAGATCGAGCCATTCGCCGGTGGACCTTTTGAATTTGCCGACACAAAGGTGGACCGTGGCGCCAGGCACACACGATGCCCTCCTCTTGCGAATGACGTCGTGGGGGGGGGGGGGGGCGGATCTCCAACGTCCACTGCGCAGCAGACGGCGCCGTGTCGCTGCTGCACGCCGTGGCGTCTGGCCAGGGGCAGCCGCCGAATTCGAACCGCGAGGCCTCGATGCGACGAGCGGCGCGCTGCCACCAGTCGCGCAACCTCTGATTGGCTACGTATGACGCGAAAGAAGTTGAACATGCGCGCATACACGCTTGTGTATGCATGGAGTTCAACATACATACAACATACATACAACATACGATACACGCTCGCCGAACGGCGCCCCGTAGCGCGCCGGTGGTGGCGCTCCGTCCCGGCGCGTTACCTCTTTGGCGATGGCCTGCGCTTGCTGCTGGTGAGACTCCAGGTCTTTCCGGAGCAGCGTGTTCTGTTTCTCCAGCGCCAGGATGCGCCGGGCTAGGTGCACGCTGCAACGCAACAACACGCCGAGCGGTGATCCCCCCCGCCGCACGGACCGGCGCGCGCGCGATCCTCAATTCTTCTCCGGCGGATCGCCGCGTGCCTTCCCTGCCGCTGCGCCCGTGTGGCGACCGCGGTGTTTTGCTGCGAGCGGTAGCTGGAGCGGTCGGCGCACCGCGCTACGCGCCCGCTGGTCCAGGTTTGATTTTAGCCGGGCCACGACGAGTTTATCCGAAACGGTCCTGGGCCTCCCCTCAGGTTTTTCTCTCGCGCTCTCTCTGCGTGCTGTATTCCATCTTAGTGATGTCGGCAATCTTGTCCTTTCTGCATTGTTTACTCGGGCCTTAAATGAGTACCTAGTGTAAACATCAGGTACTGGGGGAGACAAAGGCGGCTGGGTGTAGTAGTGCCCTCCCACCCTTGTGCGCCGTAGACGCTCGCTAACAGCACTTGCCCCAGCAGTCTACGCAGGCTACACGGCGTGCGTGCCGTACCTTTGTTTGAGGCGCCTCTTTGCGGTGGTGGGGACGTTTGCGCCGTAACCGTACGAGAAGAGAACCCTCTCCGCCTCCTCTTCGCTCTCCACTACGCACGCCACACAAAGACAAAGATCCCCCGCGTAGCCTTTAACAGACTGATGGGGGCAAGCGCTCATAGCCAGCACCTATGAAGGTCGGCTCGTTGTGGCGCGGTGTTGGCGAGTGTCACGGTGCCCCTGTTAGTGCTGGTGTGGCGCAGTGTTGGCGAGTCTAGCAGTGGCCGCGCTAGTGCTGGTGTGGTGTTGGCGAGTGTCACAGTGCCCCTGCTAGCGCCGGTGTGGAGCAGTATTGGCGAGTGTAGCCGTGGCCGTGCTAGAGCTGGTGTGGCGTTGGCGAGTGTAGCAGTGCCCCTGCTAGCGCTGGCGCGGTGTTGGCGAGTGTCACGGTGCCCGCGCTAGTGCCGGTGTGGCGTGGTGTTGGCGAGTGTAGCACTGGCCGTGCGAGTGCTGGTGTGGTGTTGGCGAGTGTCACGGTGCCCGCGCTAGCGCTGGTGTGGAGCAGTGTTGGCGAGTGTAGCAGTGGCCGTGCTAGTACTGGTGTGGTGTTGGCGAGTGTCACGGTGCCTGCGCTAGTGCCGGTGTGGCGCGGTGTTGGCGAGTGTCACGGTGCCCGCACTAGTGCCGGTGTGGCGTGGTGTAGGCGAGTGCCGTGTGTGCGAGTGCCGTGTGTGCGAGTGCCGTGTGTGCGAGTGCCGTACTCTGCGCCGACTGCATGACCACGTCGTCCAGCTCCGCCTCCAGGCGCTCGTAGGTGTCGACGCGCGCTCGCAGCTCGGCATTCTGGGAGCTCAGCTCCGTGGCGCGCCGCTCGCTGGCGGCCTGCAGCGCGTAGAACTCCCTCGTGAGCAGCTGCTCGCTCGCGCACAGACACGGGGCGACGGGGGCGGCCGGGTGAGCCGTGCGTGCGCTGAGCCCTTAGCGCTACGCTGCGCTACGAACCCGGTGACCCGCGTTCGACTCCTGCTCACGGCCAACACCGGTGACGATCATCTGAAAGGGTTCTGGGCCTCCCCTAGGTCGACTCGGCCTGAAATGAGTACTTGGTGCGGTGTGTAAACATGGCCACTAGAGAGACTTTCATAGGTGCTACTCGCTGACAGCACTTGCCCTCACAGTCTGTTAAAGGCCATACAGGGATCTTTGTCTTTGTGGCGTGTCGTGTGTGGGGAGCGGTAGTGCAACGGTTAGCACTGCGTTATGAACCCGCCGACTCGAGTTCGATTTCCTGCTCATGGCCACCATCCAGGGCCGGATTAAGATTGTGTAGGCCCCTGGGCTACGGGTACCGTGAGGCCCCCAGTGATATTTTCAAAAGGAAAACAAAGTTAAAGAAAAATACTATTAATTTTTACAAGGCTAACAACAAATAAAATTCAGCGTTCACAAATGAAATAACTTTCACTTCATCTCTGGAGGCCATTCAGCGGGCGGAGGCCCCTGGGCTGCAGCAACTAAAGCCTTAATCCGGCCCTGAACAGGTCCTGGGCCTCCCTTAGGTCGACGCAGCGCTGTGTAAACATCGCCACTGGGGAGACAAAGGCAGCCGGACGTGGCGCTGGCCACCCACCACCCACTCGTGCGCCGCGCCGGCCTTAGTCGGTGCTCGCCAACAGCACCGTGCGCCGATCGGCTGTGTGGCTGAAGAGGGGACCGGAGCGTCGTTAGTCTCCGCTGGTCACCCACCTCCACCTTGGCCTGGAACTTGTCGCACTGCAGCTGGCAGAGGCCCAGCGTGCGCTGGGTCTCCTCCTGCACCAGCAGCGCCCTCTCCGCCTCGAACGTCTTCACCTTGAGCTGCCCTCCCAGCTCCGCCGCCTTGGTGTCCCACACGTGCTGCCCCTGCGCCAGGCTGCTCGCAAATGCACACACGCGCATGCTCGTACGAAAACATGCAGAGACGCGCACGCGCACAAACTCGGACGCGTGTCATCGCATGCGTGACGCATGCGCACGCGCGTGTGCGTGGACAATCGTGAAAATCTGTAATGGTTCTGGACGTTTCCGAGGGTTAGGGTGAAATGGTTACTTGGTAGAGACAAAGTCGGCCGGGCATGGTGCTGGCCACCCACCCCCTTGTGTACCGTGCCGGCCTTCATAAGCACTACTCGCTAACAACACTTGCTCCAAAAATCTGTTAAGGCTACATGGGGGATCTCTGTATTTGCCTTGGGCGCGTGTGCGTGTGTGCGTGCGTGTCTCCGTACCGTGCCATGAGCGCATCGTTTTTCTCCGTCGCCTGCCTCTCGGTCTCGCGTGCCCGGTCCCTCTCCGCGATCGCTCCGTCACGAGCCTCCCGCAGGCTCCTGGAGGGCGTCAACCGTAACAGTCGACCACGACACCCGGTTAGCAGTCACCACCACCACCTTGTGCACGAATACTCTCGTGCAGTTCCGCCTCGGCTGCTGCCCTTGTCCAAGTCGAGACTTGAGTCCCGATTTGTGGTCACGAGCACAGGGATATCGTACCATTCCCCCCCTCGCGGAGACGGCACGGTTGCGCTTGGGCAGCGCTACGCGAACATCAACCGCGATGAACCGTCTCGGGATTGATGGTGTGCGCCGACAGAGCCAAAAGATCGGACCGCTCCCGTCACAACGCGCGCGTGCGTGGCCACCTGTTCTCCCGCTCGTAGATCTCCTTGCCGTTGAGCCTGAGCCGCTCCATCTCCTGGTTGGTCTGCGCGCGGACTGCGTCCATCTCGTCCCGCAGCCTCATCTCGTACTCGGACTTGTACTGCTCCCTGTTCGCGACACCGCGCCCACACGCAGCTTTAGCGGGGCAAATCCCGTTCGCCGAAATAACGATGACAACGATGACAACAATGACAACGATGACAACAATGACAACGATGCCAACGATGACAACGATGACAGCTCCCCTGGACTGTCTGGGATGCATTGCAAGAACGTGGGACCCACAAAACAAATTTTTTTGGACTTTATTTTACCAGGTAAGGCCCACTGAGCTATGCAGCTCGATTTCAGAAGCAACCCAGCTATCACAAATGATAGCTCAACGAAGTGGCGTATCGTGTAAAACGATATAGCGGCAGCCAAATAATATAAACGCATAGAGATAAACAGTGACCCATGGAGATGCATAGAGACTCATAGAGCTACATCGAGATCCAACGACTAAACTACAACCACACTATTTTATTTACCAGGTGAAGCCCATTGAGCTATTAGCTCTTTTTCACAAGCGACGTGGCAACAAATGATAGTTCAACTAAGTGGCTTGTCATCACGTGGTAATTTACAGCAGCCAAAGACTCAGAACGCATGTTGATTCTAAATGTGGACGGAAAAACCGAGGATCCGGAGAAAAATCCACGCGACCACGGTGAGAGACAGACACAAACTCCAAATATACAGCAGCAGGCTTCGTCAGGGTCGGGGTCGAACCCACGACCTCCTGCATACCAGGCGAGGTAGTTAACATCTCCTAGCCACCGTGGCACCCCTAAAGGCTTTTTTGTTGTTGTTGCGATATAATTTAAGTAATCGTTTTACCAACCGATTATCGATTTGATCGCATAAAAGTTTATCAACAGGCAAGCCACACCGAGAGATCCCAACGACAGGATACATAACGACAACAAAAAATCCGCAAGCATCTATTGCAGCGCGGCGGAACCACGAGAAAGGGGCGGAAGGGTAGCAGGGCCCCCTCGCGCTGCCCCACCCAGGCGAGGCGGTCAACATCTCGCCGCCGCGGTGTCACCGGAACGCCGGCGAACGAACCGCGCACGCGCCGGGGTTCTGGGACACCCACCGGGCGCTCAGGTACTTCTCGTACGCCTCTTCACGGCCGTGCTTTGCCAGCTCCAGCTGTGCCTGCACCGCAGACAGACACAGGGTTGGACTTCGAGACAGGCATTAGCCCAACGAGTCTATGGGTATCTATGCAGGGACACGGACGCAGGCTTGCAGACAGATCCACAGACTTGCATAGACCCACAGTCACACCTGAAGACGGAGACTTGTGTTGCCTCCGAAACGTCGTGATTTATTATTATTATTATTTTTACCTACGTGACTTTACCGAAAAAACCTAAGAGTATGAATCCCTGCAGTCACGAAAGCTTCAAATCTAGAAGGAGATTTACCCCTCAATCATCGGCCACTACTGCGAACACTTGGCAGGACCGTCCAGAAAGAGTCAGGTTGACTCAGTGTGCCTTTGCTAAATAAACAACCAAAATAACACAACCGCCATTCGCCACTAAGTGGCTGCGACGTCAACACGGCGCTTGTGCCAGGCTATGTGCACCTTGAGGCCATCACGTTAAGTGTCGAAGGCTCGCCGGCAGGAGGTCATGGGACAGACCCAGGTTCCCACGGGTTGACCGACAGAGATGACTGGCAGATGTATAAACACACACACACACGCCCGCGTATAGAGGATGGATAGCCAGCACTAGCCTGTGCTCTCTCTGCTCGCTCTGTCTCGACCGAGCTGCGTGCCTCCAACTCCGACACTTTCCTCGCCAGGTAGTCTTTGTCTTTCTGCAGCAGCGAGACCATCTGGCGCAGAGCGGCCACCTGCAGACAACAAAGACAAGATCCCCCCCCCCCCCCGTATAGCCTCAGCACGCTGTTGGGGCAAGTGCTGTTCGCGAGCAGTGCCTATGAAGGGCGGCACGGCACACGAGGGGGTGGTGGGTGGCCAGCGCCACGCCCGGCCGCCTTTGTCTCCCCAGTGGCGATGTTTTACACAACCGCACAGCAGGCACTTTTTCGAGGCCGATTCGACTCGCAGACGTGCACACGCAGAGGCACACGTGGCACAAACATCGCCCCCGTGCTGTCGGCCTGAGAACAGGCACTGGTGGGATAAAGGTCGCCGATTCAGTCGCCTGAGGTGCCATGAACTGTGACGACGCAGGGTCGTGAGTGGATTCTAAAATCGGTTCTCTTTCGCCCCCTTTGTGGGTGGCCGTCCGTCTCGTTGGTATCGTTTGGTCTGGTTGGTGCCGTCTCGTTTGGTCTGCGAGTCGTACGGCAGCAGCAGCAGCCGCTGTTGTTTGGAACAGCGGACGGCGCACAGCGGTGCTAGTACGGCCGAGGTGATGGGCGGGAATGGCGATAGCATACAAGGGGCCGTCCATAAATGACGTCACGCGATTTTGGACGATTTTTGACACCTCCCCCCCTCGTCACGCGGCGTCACAAAAAGTCAAACTCCCCCCCTCAAATATGACGTCACAAAGCTCTGCCCCCCCCCAAAACCATATTTCCATTTTGAAAATAAAAGATGCTTGAAATCGCTTTAAACTATTGTCATTGTAGTGCGTATTTAATGTGACGCTGTACTCTGATGTTGTAGGAGAAAACATTTATTAAAAAGTCTATTTAATTAAGTAGAACGTGTTGTCTATATTTATTTAAAGTTGCGCATTTTGATGTGACGTCACATTTCTCAAACCCCCCCCCTCGTCACACATCGTCACAAATGTCTGACCTCCCCTACCCCCTAGGTGCGTGACGTCATTTATGGACAGCTCCCAATCCATAATCCACGCGTTGCAGCAAATGGACAAAAACTGCGGACGTTTCTGCAGCAGCAGGATGGCAACTAAGGCAATAATAAAAATAATAACCTCTATTTGACAAAGCGCCTACACATCGAAGCATCTCGTAGCAAGCAAGGGGAAAGCTGCAGGCATCTCCAATCCGTTACCATGGGCACTGAACACCACTACGACACCTGCTGGTAAGGCTCAGCACTAACGCTAGGGTTGTCCACCGCTGAAGAAAGAGAGAGAATATCTCACGACACCGGAAGAGGAGATAACGACATGTAAACACGTTGTCTGGCGCGGCGTGTTATTGTTGTTGTCGTTATCGCAAAGGATTAGCACCTCCGATTAGCACGGTTGGCTACGTACGGCGCGAAATAAGTTAAACGTACGTACGTGCATACGAAGGTGGCAAAACCAGGTCTAGGAAAAACACGCGGAGATTTCCCGGGACTAGCAGCTGCCCTCGACAACTGGGCAATGCTGGGAAAACCAGGAAAGGTGACAACACTACATGGAGCCCGACCATCTTTGTCTCCCCCTGACCCCCTCCCCCTCCTCCCCCCACGATGGCACCGGTTGCCGGGACGCTCACCTCGGAGGCCAGCTCGCTCCGCTCCTTGGTAACCGCCGCCGAAATCATCTCGAGCTCCTGCAGCCGCCGCTTGGAGGCCTCGCTGTCCTGCTCCAGCGCGTCCCGCTCGCTGGCACGAGAGGACGACACCGCCGGCGCGAGGAAGCTACGGCGTCACCGGACACGGCTACACAGTATCATCACAATGTTTACTTACACTGGAGGAGGAACTCCACGAGCTATGAAGCTCTTTTTCACAGATGTCCACGATAGGGGTGGGTCGGAAAGTTACAACAATACAAAAACACGATAGGAGTGCAGAGTATCGGAAAGGTAAGCAACTAACTCCAACATTTTTTTATTTGACCAGGTAACGCCAACAGAGCTATTTTTCATAAGGTTGACTCAGCCTGAAATTAGTACCTGGTGCGGTGTCTAAACATCGCCACTGGGGAGACAAAGGCGATCGGGCGTGGTGTTGGCCACACCACCCACTTGTGTGCCATGTCGGCCTTCATAAGTGCTGCTCGCTAACAGCACTTGCCTCAAAAGTCTGTTAAAGGTTATACGGGGGAACTATGTCTTTGTCTTGTATGCAGGTGTGCTCACTGCTTGACACGGTCGTAGTTGTCACGGCGATGGTCCCCGAGGGCCAGCTGTTGCCGGGCGTCCTCCAGCTCCAACAGAAGTCGCTGGCAACGGGTCTCCAGGTCGCCACGGCGACGCCGCTCATCCTCCAAGCCCTCACCACACACAGAAACAGATCCCCTGTATAGCCTCTAACAGACTGTTGGGGCAAGTGCTGTTTGCAAGTAGCGCCTATGAAAGCCGGCAAGGCGCACAAGGAGGTTGGTGGCCAATACCATGCCTGGCCACCTTTGTCTCCCCAGCGCTTACATTCACACACCGCACCAGATACTCACTTAAAGCCAGTTTAAATATTAGCCACCGTTATCGGCCGCGAGCGGGAATCAAACTCGGGTCGTCGGGCTCGGAGCGTGAAGCGTTAACCGCCGCACCGCCACTCCCCCCGCCCACGCAAATCTATCTCCGCCGTCTCCCTGCGGCGTCCGCTGTGCGCGCCGTGGCGCCCGCCCGCGCGCGCACCTGGCTCAGGCTGTAAAGCTCGGCGCGGCAGGCGCCCAGCTCGCCGCCCAGCCGGCTCTTCAGCTCGCTCAGCTTCTGGCACTCCTCCCGCAGCGGGTGAACCGGCGTCGAACAGCAGCACCTGCCGCCGTGAGAGACGGGCAACGGCACGGTTAGGGTCGGGGCGGCGGCGGTCAGCGTCAGGGCGGGGAGGGAAGGCGGGGGGCTGGGTGTCATCTCGGCACCTGCATGTGCTCGCGAAGGTTGCGCTGTTCGGCGGGCAGCGCTCCGAGCGCCGAGCGCTCCTCGGGGGTGAGCTCGAGGTCGACGAGGCCCCGGCGCAGCGCTCCACCGCGGTCGCTCAGCTCGCGGTTGCGCTCCTCCACCTCGCGCAGCCGCGTCACGATGGCGTCCACCTCCCGCTGCGTGCGCTCCTGCCGGGCCCTGCGGCGGGTGGTGGAGGGGAAGGGGCACCGGCGTGAGGAATCTCGTTGGGTAGGCACGACGCCGTCGCTTCTGGAACGACTTCAGGTCGCCGTTTACGCCGCGCGGTGTTCACTCGGCGCTCTCGTACGAAGATCGACTCGGCAGGCGCGAGGAGGAACGACACACGAGCAGGAAGGCGACAGCAGCAGCAACCAGGCAGTGAGACGGAGCTAACAAATACTTAAGCTTTGCGGTCCTCTCTATCCGGACGCCTGACGCCCATTGTATATTTCGAGTTTGCATGTCTCTCTCGCTCTCTCTCGCCGGGGTCGTGTGGATTTTGTCTCCGGGTCCTACTCCGGATTTTCCTTCCACGTTTAAAATCAACGTCACGCGTTGTGAGCATTTGGCTGGTATAAAGTTCCACGTGATAAGCCACTTCGTTGGACTATCATTTGTGGCCAAGCCGCTTCTGAAAAAGATCTATGCTGTACAGCTCAGTGGGCTTTACCTGTTCAAATAAAAAATTGTTCAGTTTATTGCTCTGCTACATTCAGGATACATTACGATGTTAGCGGCCAATTAATGAGTGTTTTCTCGTGGGCCGAATGCCATAAGATTGCCCCGGTGCACCCTCATGGAATGGACTTCCATGCGGTGGGGATGGGAGCACTGCGCACAAGGACGCTGGGCGACAGCGAGCGGGGGGAGGAGATCTCGAGGAGGTCGCTCCACCACGGTACCTTGCCTCCTCCTCCTGCAGCTGGAGCTGGCTCTCCAGGCGAGCCTGCAGCAGCTTCTTCTCGTTGAGCGCATCGCTCAGCTTTTCCTCCAGCTCCTCCACCTGCACAACGCAACGAGGATAAACAGCCACGCGTGTGAGTGTGTGCAGGGTCTCCACTGTGCTAGTTGTAGCGGGTAGCGCGCTGCGCTACGAACCCGGCGAGCCGATTATCTGAACCGGTCCTGGGCCTCCCCTAAGTCGACTCGGCCTAAAATGAGTACCTGGTGCGGTGTGTAAACATCACCGCCAGGCAGACAAAGGCGGCCACCCACCCCCTCGTGTGCCGTGCAGGCTTTCACAGGTACTACTCGCTAACAGCACTTGCCCCAACAGTGTGTTCAGGCTATACGGGGGATCTTTGTCTTTGGTCTCCACTGCTAGCCTGCTCTGGGAGAATCGCACTCTGCACAGCTGTCTCCTCCCTATCTCCACGTGTCTCTGTGTGTCCCCGTGTCTCACTTGCTGGTCCCTGTGTCTCCGTGTCTCCCCTGTGCGTCGCTGCTAGCCTGTAGGATCTCTACGAGTCTGTTCCAGGAGAGATGCACTCTGCACAGTTGCGTGTTCCCGTGTGGTCTCACGTGCACCTCCCCATGTGTCTCCCCCGTGTCTCCGTGTGGTCTAACCTGTGTCCCCGTGTCTCCGTGTGGTCTAACCTGTGTCCCCGTGTCTCCGTGTGTCCTCATCTGTCTCCCCGTGTCTCCGTGTGGTCTCACCTGTGTGTCCGTGTCTCCGTGTGTCCTCACCTGTCTCCGTGTCTCCCCCGTGTCTCCGTGTGGTCTCACCTGTGTGTCCCCGTGTGGTCTCACGTGCACCTCCCCATGTGTCCCTGTGTCTCACCGTGTGGTCTCCCCCGTGTCTCCCTCGTGTCTCCCTCGTGTCTCCCCGTGTCTCACCTGTGTGTTCCCGTGTCTCCGTGTGGTCTAACCTGTGTGTCCCCGTGTCTCCGCGTGTCTCCCCGTGTATCACTTGTCTCCCCCGTGTCTCCGTGTGGTCTCACCTGTGTCCCCGTGTCTCCCCGTGTCTCCCCCGTGTGTCCCCGTGTCTCACCTGTGTCTCCCCCGTGTCTCCGTGTGGTATCACCTGTGTCCCCGTGTCTCCGTGGGGTCTCACCTACACCTCCTTGCGTGTCCCCGTGTGGCTTCACCTTGCGCGTCCCTGTCCCCCCCGTGTCCCTCCCCGTGTTTCCCCCCGTGTGTCTCCCCCCGTGCGTCTCCCCCCGTGCGTCTCTCCCCGTGCGTCTCCCCCCGTGTGGTGCCCCTCACCTGCACGTCCCTGTGTCCCCGTGTCTCCGTGTGTCTCCCGTGTGTCTCCCCCCCGTGTGGTGCCCCACACCTGCACGTCCCTGTGTCCCCGTGTCTCCGTGTGTCTCCCCCCCGTGTAGTGCCCCTCACCTGCACGTCCCTGCTGGCTTGCAGTGTCTCCACCGCCAGCCTGCTCTGAGAGAGCCGCACGCGGCACAGCTGCAGCGCGGCCCTCACCTCGGGCCCAGCAGCAGCAGAAGCCTCCGCCGCTGCTGCTGCTGGGCCCGAGCTCTCGAGGCTCAGAAGATCCTCAGAGTCGAACTCGCTCAGCGACAGCGACGTCGCCGTCGTCACCTCGCGCGACATCTCGCGCGCTAATTAATCGAGTTAATTAGCGAGTTAATGAATCTTTAACGCGTTAATAATTCTCCGCGAGGATGATCGCCCGCGGATTTCGAACGCTGGCGCGCCCGCGGGTTGCCAGGGGCAACGCGCCAGCTGACGGGCGACCGTTTGCCGTAAAGCAAGTTTTATATAAATAAATAAAGCCCCCTCGCCCTGCCCTTAGCCGTAAAGGTCGTAAAGTGAAACGACGGCCGTCGCTTTTGAACAACAACAAAAACACTGTCGTGAAGATTACACGCGGTGTGAAAGCGTTGGGCGTCGATGATTGATATCGATAACGTGAATCGATTCGAGCGGTTTTTAAATCGATGAGTTCGGCTCCGTCTTGTGTCGCGTGTTCGCACTGTAATGGGTTCAACGATAAACCCTTCAGCCGGTCATTATAGGCCGCTACATTCACAAGATAAAAATATAATCGATTTTTTAAAATAATCGAATCGAGAACAAGCGTCCGAATTGTAATCGACTCGCTACATTTATAAACGAATCGATTAACAGCACACACACAGATCAACCGTACAGCCTTAACAGACTGAATGCGGAAAAGCCTCAGGTCTTGGACGCTATTTATCCAGAATTAATCAATAACTTGTGACCAAGAGCAAGACAATGTCGAGCCACAATCCTCACTGTCATCCATTCCACAAGCATCGCCCCCAAGGAGTGGTAAGCGGCAAGGATAAAGCCATTCCTGCACCAGGCATGGACCCATGGGACGTTCAAAACTCCCGCCCTTACTCCCGACTCGGCGTCTGCTACAAACGAATGGAGCGGCTTCCTCTCAAGAGGCTGATGATGCCCACGCTTGAGGATTATAGTTGATGAAATAGTTGATGCAATAGTTGATGAAATAGTTGATGCAATAGTTGATGAAATAGTTGATGAAATTGTTGATGAAATAGTTGATGCAATAGTTGATGAAATAGTTGATGATATAGTTGATGCAATAGTTGATGCAATATTTGATGAAATAGTTGATGAAATAGTTGATGCAATAGTTGATGCAATAGTTGATGAAATAGTTGATGATTATAGTTGATGAAATAGTTGATGAAATAGTTGATGAAATAGTTGATGCAATAGTTGATGAAATAGTTGATGAAATAGTTGATGCAATAGTTGATGAAATAGTTGATGATTATAGTTGATGCAATAGTTGATGAAATAGTTGATGAAATAGTTGATGCAATAGTTGATGAAATAGTTGATGAAATAGTTGATGAAATAGTTGATGATTATAGTTGATGAAATAGTTGATGAAATAGTTGATGCAATAGTTGATGAAATAGTTGATGAAATAGTTGATGAAATAGTTGATGAAATTGTTGATGAAATAGTTGATGCAATAGTTGATGAAATAGTTGATGAAATAGTTGATGAAATAGTTGATGAAATAGTTGATGCAATAGTTGATGAAATAGTTGATGAAATAGTTGATGAAATAGTTGATGAAATAGTTGATGAAATAGTTCCCCGGGAACAAGCAGGATCTGCTGCTGCTGCTGATGATTTAAGGCCTCGACACAGAGACGAGGCTTTCTCTGTGTGCCTATGTTTGTTCTCTCTCTCTATGTATCTCTGTGATATCTGTCTCTACTTATATGTCTGTCTGTGTGTCTATGTTGTGTGTCTCTCTCTGTGTGTGTCTCTGTGTTGTTTCTCTCTATGTATCTCTGTGATATCTGTCTCTACTTATATGTCTGTCTGTGTGTCTATGTTGTGTGTCTCTCTCTGTGTGTGTCTCTGTGATATCTGTCTCTACTTATATGTCTGTCTGTGTGTCTATGTTGTGTGTCTCTCTCTGTGTGTGTCTCTGTGTTGTTTCTCTCTGTGTATCTCTGTGATATCTGTCTCTACTTATATGTCTGTCTGTGTGTCTATGTTGTGTGTCTCTCTCTGTGTGTGTCTCTGTGATATCTGTCTCTACTTATATGTCTGTCTGTGTGTCTATGTTGTGTGTCTCTCTCTGTGTGTGTCTCTGTGTTGTTTCTCTCTGTGTATCTCTGTGATATCTGTCTCTGCTTATATGTCTGTCTAGATGTCTCTGGTTCTGTGGTTTATCTCACTCTCAAATTTAGCATTCTCAGGAAGAACGTAATCAACCGGGTAGGGTGTTGACTGTTATGTTATCCGACTCTCTGTTGTATTACATTACATTTCTAAGTCTACTAGATTTGTGTTTCTATTTCATTTATACCTGATGACGATTGCTTGTGTTGCAATCGAAACGTCGTATGCTAGTATTTAATTTATTATTTTATCTTTATACGTGACTTTACCGAAATAACCAAAGAGTAAGCAGGATCTGATCGAAATTGTTGCGACCAGGTGCTTGCCTTAACAAGTCACATCGAAGCTGGTTTCGAACGCCAGCTCAAAACAGCAACAGCTTTCATTGACCCGACCTCTCTGCCGCAGCTTATGATGCCGTATGGCGGAAGGGACTTCTGCTGAAGCTTGTGAAAGCCGTGCCTTGCCGCCCGACGATTAGACGAATCACCGAAATGATGAGCAACCGATGGTTCATATTCTTAGGTTTTTTCGGTAAAGTCACGTAGGTAAAACATTAAAATTAATAAAAATAAAATAAAAATCACGACGTTTCGGAGGCAACACAAGCTTCCGTCTTCAGGTGGAACCGTCACAGCCACGACAGCTGTATCAAGTAAATGAGAGATTACAAGAGCTACCACTCCGTATATATAATGGTTGGAGAGGGGGGAAGGGCCAAGTACGGCACACTTTTTATTAATATGGTAAGGTGAGGCTTAAGAGGCTGAGCCTTTGTTATGGAGAGGTACGGTTTGTGACTAAGCCTGGCCTACATAACAATAGTGTGAAAAAAGAAACAACTAAACATGGTAAACAAGCCTGGCTGTCTATCAATAACTTGTAATAGTTGTCTGTCAAATAAATAAGTGAAGCTGCCAGCAGCCCACGAAGATGGAACAATGGACAGTTCTGGCACGAGCGCTGTTCAGTCTCTATACTAGCGACATTCCAGCGACATCTTGCCATATTTCGATTTAAAGCTTTCGTGACTGCAGGGATTCATCTTGGTTCTTTCGGTAAAGTCACGTAGAAGGGAAGTAATAAAATAATAAAAATAAAACATGATAAAATAAATGTTATTTTTATTATTATTTTATTATTACCGAAAGAACCAAGAAGATGAATACTTCAAGAATTGGCGCCTTAAGCCAAAACCCATCGAAGAGCGTCATCTCCGCCTTCCACCTGAACAACAGACAAGCTTCGAAAACGTTAGCTTCTGCGGGGCGAAGCTAAGGCATGATGAACACCCTCGGTATCTAGGAGTTACCCTGGATCGGACGCTTAACTACCATCACCACCTCAAACAAGCTAAAGGTACAACGAAAGCACGAGTGAATATTATTCAGAAACTTGCAGGAACAACCTGGGGAAGCAATGGCAGCACGTTGAAGATATCGACGCAGGCTCCTGTTCACTCCACTGCGGAGTAGTGTGCCCCGGTGTGGGGTACAAGCTAGGTCTCGGCAAGGTAAGGTAAAAGGGTAATTTACCTTGCCTTGCCGAGGCCTAGTGCAAGCCCTCCGGCCAACATCCGAGGCGATGATGCGACGATCCGGGAGTACGATAAGATAATGAAGAACTTTTCTCTGTCGCTCCGTCAACATCTAAAGGAACCCCCACGCTGCCCAAGGCTAAAAACCAGGGAAGCCTTCTGGATACGCGCCTCTGTTCTAGCAGCCGTAAATAAAGACACCGCCACTCGGTGCTCTGAATCGTGGGCGGCTACGGACGTGGCAAACAAAAACATAATTCGCGATCCGACGGTGGAAGTACCGGGATTCTCTCTTCCACGACGACTATGGACCACGCTGAACCACGCTCGAACACAACACGGCAGATGTGCGTACACATTCCATAAATGGAAGATCAAAAAATCGCCCGACTTCGACTGTGGAGAAGTCCCAAACCATCAAGCACATCACCGATGAATGCTCCATCCATGCACATCCTGGCGGTATCGCTGAAATCCACACTGCGTCAACCACATCAGTGGACTAGATGAGGAACCTTTGCATTCATTTATGACGATCATTAAGAAAAAATAAAAACTTACTTTGCACAATGCCATACGAAAGGAGAAGAAGAACAGACTGTTGGGGCAAGTGCTGTTAGCAAGCAGCACCTATGAAGGCCGGCACGGCACACGAGGGGGTGGGTGGCCGAGTCGACCTAGGGGAGGCTCAGGACCGGTTCAAATCATCGTCACCGGTGTTGGCCGTGAGTGTGAATCGAACTCGGGTCGCCGGGTTCGTAGCGCTAACCGATACCCCACTGCTCCTCACAATCGCTCTTTATATAATCAAATCGAAAGCGTGCATCTGATTTTTTTAAAATCAAATCGCTACATTCATAAACTAATCGATTAACAACGCACAAACACACATACAACCACCATCGCACCGTATGTGTGTGTAAAGTTGTAAACAATAATCGCTTTATATTCTTTGGGTCTTTCGATAAAGTCACGTAGATAGGTTCAAAGAAAATAACAAAAAACAAACACTACGACGTTTCGATCGCAACACAAGCGGTCGTCTTCAGAAAAGGGGCTGAAGACGACCGCTTGTGTTGCGATCGAAACGTCGTGTTTTGGTTATTTTCTTTCAGCCTATCTACGTGACTTTACCGAAAGACCCAAAGAATATGAATTCCTGCAGTCACGAAAGCTTTTAAGTCAAGATTTAATCATCGCTTTACAGTTTAAAATATCAGTTTCCTTTTAAGGTCACATTATTCAACCGTTCAGAGTCTTCAATTGAACCCGAATGTCAAAGTGTTCCTGTGGGAGCTAACGACAGCATCGTCGTCGTGGGCGGATTGTGGTGGCACAGGTGGGGCAATATCGGTGGCACGGATGAAATTATTTACGTGAAATGAATGGCCGAGCGGGCTTCAGTTCGGCAGAGACTGGGGTGCGCTGCGGATGAGAAGATCAGTTCCGCATGGATGGGTGGCATCACTCGGCTAGGGTGGTTGACAGTCCGTCCCGAATGAGGGTAGGTGTCATGATGGTACAGATGGGTGGGTGGCATCACTCAGCTAGGGTGGTTGACCATCCGTACTGGATGAGGGTAGGTGTCGTGATGGTACAGATGGATGGGTGGCATCACTCAGGGTGATTGACGGTCCGTCCCGGATGAGAGTAGTAGGTGTGATGGTACAGATGGGTGGGTGGCATCACTCAGGGTGGTTGACTGTTCGTACCAGATGAGAGTAGGTGTCGTGATGGTACAGATGGGTGGGTGGCATCACTCAGGGTGATTGTCGGTCCGTACCGGATGAGAGATGTAGATGTCGTGATGATACAGATGGGTGGGTGGCATCACTCGGGGTGATTGTCGGTCCGTACCAGATGAGAGAAGGTGTTGTGATGGTACAGATGGGTGGGTGGCATCACTCAGCTAGAGTTGTTGACTGTCCGTCCCGGATGAGAGTATTTGTCGTGATGGTACAGATGGATGGGTGGCATCACTCAGGGTGATTGACTGTCCGTCCCGGATGAGAGTAGTAGGTGTCGTGATGGTACAAGATGGGCGGGTGGCATCACTCAGGGTGATTGACGGTCCGTACCGGATGAGAGTAGTAGGTGTCGTGATGGTACAAGATGGGCGGGTGGCATCACTCAGGGTGGTTTACGGTCCGTACCGGATGAGAGAAGATGTTGTGATGGTACAAGATGGGTGGGTGGCATCACTCCTCCCAATACTTGAGTAGCTCCATCGACTACTCCGCTACCCAGGTATCTGAGTCAGCACCGCTTTGTTCCTGGGTTCGATATTTGGTTCTCAGTCTCCCGTGATTAATCTATTCAACTGGGTTCTCAAGCGTACGCGAGTTGATGGACTCAGCCTGGTCACGAATGAACTGCATTAAAAAAACAAACGTATATAAATATTTTTTTTAAACTCAGGTTTTCACTTTGGCAAATATGTCAGCTGTGAAAGGGAAATGTTAGTGACGAATTGGCCAAATTTGGTTCACGTGACAAACCTTACCAATTCGGTTGTGTCGGGTGGTGGCGGGTTTAACGACACATTTATATTCACGCGATCTAACCCAGAAAAGCTTCATGGTTAATATTGGTCGCGAAAGCCTACCACGTGTGTTTGTTTGTGCTTCACTGGCACGCAGTGCACAGCAGCTGCAGACAAACGTGTTCGGGAAAGTGCAGTGCCCGCGGTGTGAATGAATGAGAGGTCACTTTAAGGAATCTCTGAAGTAGTTCTGTGATATCTGCTTCAGCGGGGGGGGGGGGGGGGTGTTCTCTAATATGTCGTGATGCGCTGCTGCTATGCCAGAGTTCTGTGTCCCTGCTGAGACACCCAGAGGGGAGGAGAGAGTGTCTCTACATCGTGTGCAAACCCAAAAGAAACCAAGGTTAGTTTAAACAATAAAAAACGTTGACGCACGCATAGTTTTCGACCAACTTAAAAACCAATCGGTGATTCATATTCTTGGTTCTTTCGGTAAAGTCATGTATAAGGGAAATAATAAAATTATATTAATATTGTTTAATATTAATATTATTTTATTATTTCCCTTCTACGTAACTTTACCGAAAGAACCAATAATATGAATCCCTGCAGTCACGAAAGCTTTAAATCAAGATTTAACCAATCGGTGAGTCGAGAAACCAGCTGTAAATCTAAAGCCGCACGAACAGATTCATATAAATAATTAATAACAAGAGCATTGCCCAGTCCACCCGCTCCGTAGCGGCATCGTAAAACAACAGCCTGCTCCACAAGCGGAACAAACAGGGTACTTCATTTAAAAGATGCACTCGGGCAAGCTCTGTGTCTTCGAGTCACCCAGGGTCAAGGGCTTTGTTGATCGGTGGTCCATCGGACACTTTGCAGAGACGCCTCTTCCACTCGTGGCCACGTACGGGTGTCTTCACCCCAACCTCTTGATGGGGCGAAGGGCTCTTGGCAGGCGCGGCAAGGGCCCTCGGGAGCGATCGAGGGCGTTCGACACTTGGAGGTGGCACGCGATGCCCTCTCCACGCCAAACGGCAACCGCTCGTGGAAATTGTTTCGAGATGGATCGTGAAGTGTGAGCAATTCATCGCCATCGGCAGCAGCAACAGCATCGGCAGCGGTGGCAGAATGGGTATCAGCAGCGGGGCACGGGAGTTGTTGGCAGAGACGTTAGTGATGATGTCTTTGACAGGAGGCGCGTAATGACGAATCGCTTCTTCGTGGATTAAAATCGGGTGTGTTGTGGTCCGTACCGTTACGATTCATGCAAATTACGGTGTGGGCAAATGTCACCTATCAGGCTAATGGAGTAAAAAAATTTGACGTGCCTAGACAAATGATTCTGACAGTATTATCGAGGCAGACAATACAAACGAGACAGTTCAAACAAGACGGGACAAACGAGACCGATAGGACATGTGAGGCAGTGGTAAACTACCCCTGGTGGCTCACCACCACTTGCCTGTCGACACAACTGTCACCACAACTACACAACCACTTTTAATAACAACAACAACCCCCACTCTTTATTTTAACCGCTGTCATCTTGTGTACAATTTTATAATTATTGTAAAGCGCCTTGCACCAAGGCGCTGCTATATAAATCTACGTGAGCTAAGACGAGGATAGGAAAATGAGCAAAAGGGTCAGGAGAGATGAGGATGGGTGGCAGCATCAGGCCCTCGACGCTGCTGCTCGGAGCGGCGTCCGTTTTCACAGTGGGCGTGGAGAGGAGTTCAGAGTGGGAGTGGCCACACAGAAGCAGCATCATGTACGGGGGGTGGGTGGGTTGACTACGTATGGCGCGAAAGAAGTTCAAGGTACATACAAGTAATCGAATTAAATCGTGACAATTTATCGAATCTAGGGCTGTGAGGATTCATTTTCGTACCAACCATCAACATTCACGATTACGATGAGAATCTCTACTCCACCGCATTACTGCATCACAGCACTGCTCAGCCGTGCAGCTTAAGAAAGTAGTTCGTCAACGACCGCTCAGAAATTGCGTTATAACGGTGTGCGCGTCCCGCGTTATAACGGCACGGGTCCCGCGCTCTGCGTTGAGCGAAACGTGTTCCCTTGCGGAAGAAGCGCGTGAGAGCGAACACCGCATGTTGTAGCGTGAACGCCGCCGCGCGTTCGGCGAGGACTTTCCCTACAGGGGAAACTGTGTAGCCGGCTCACTTGCACCCAAGTTAATTTGGCACATTTCGTTACGAAATCTTCAAGTGCACTCAAAAGTGATGTTGACCTTCGAGTGCTTTGTCGCTAAATCAATGCTTCGGAGGGCCGGGTTTGACGGATCGCGCAGAGATCACTGCGCCCTGTGAGATGTTGAGCCCGCTTGGGCTGCGAGGTGCGGCCACGAGATGGCAGTGCAGCGGTGGATTGTTGAATCTATCTGTGCGGAGCTTTGAGCGTCGCCTCGTATTTGCGGTGGTCTCATTTTCTCGGGGTTCTGGGGAAGCCGGACTCTCACAGCATGTGGCTAAACATCCCGATACAGGACTTTCCTGCTTGTGAAGTAGTTAGCGCCACAGTGGCGAGATGTTAACTCCATCGCCTGGTATACAGGAGGTCGTGGGTCCGATCCCGACCCTGACGCCTGCTGCTGTATATTTGGAGTTTGCGTGTCTCCCTCTCTCTGTGGTGAGATGTTAACTACCTTGCCTGGAATAGAGGCATAAGATTGTCTTTTTTATGGCTGTTGTGCAAAAAGTTAAATTTTTAAATTAAACAGATTCTCGATTATCCGTGCTAATGACGGGCAGGTTGGCCGCAGATAATTGAAAATCGCGGATAATCCAAGAATATAACCGTTTTTTGCGGATCTCTATTCCAAAAACCACTAATTAACATGATGTTAAGTATGAAAAATAAGAATAGGTTGAACCCTTTCTGGCAATAAAGCAGGCGTTAAGATGTTCAAACACCGAATAGAAATCATTTGGAAGGAATAAAGTCTGCATTAACCACAACTACTTGTGATGAACATGCAATCAAACACGTGGCTCTGATAATATTTGCATTGTCGTTGAGACTGATTGGCCTACATCAGAGACAGCAGCCTCCTTCATGGCCCAGTCTCACCACCAGTGTCAGACCAGACACTAATGCCAAAAGGTGAACAGCACAAACTCAAAACCACACGTACAGTGAGGGAAAAAAGTATTTGATCCCCTGCTGATTTTGTACGTTTGCCCATTGACAAATAAATGATCAGTCTATAATTTTAATGGTAGGTTTATTTGAACAGTGAGAGACAGAATAGCAACAAAATCCAGAAAAACGCATGTCAAAAATGTTATAAATTGATTTGAATTTTAATGAGGGAAATAAGTATTTGACCCCCTCTGCAAAACATGACTTAGTACTTGGTGGCAAAACCCTTGTTGGCAATCACAGAGGTCAGACGTTTCTTGTAGTTGGCCACCAGGTTTGCACACATCTCAGGAGGGATTTTGTCCCACTCCTCTTTGCAGATCTTCTCCAAGTCATTAAGGTTTCGAGGCTGACGTTTGGCAACTCTAACCTTCAGCTCCCTCCACAGATTTTCTATGGGATTAAGGTCTGGAGACTGGCTAGGCCACTCCAGGACCTTAATGTGCTTCTTCTTGAGCCACTCCTTTGTTGCCTTGGCCGTGTGTTTTGGGTCATTGTCATGCTGGAATACCCATCCACGACCCATTTTCAATGCCCTGGCTGAGGGAAGGAGGTTCTCACCCAAGATTTGAAGGTACATTGCCCCGTCCGTCGTGCCTTTGATGCGGTGAAGTTGTCCTGTCCCCTTAGCATAAAACACCCCCAAAGCATAATGTTTCCACTTCCATGTTTGACGGTGGGGATGGTGTTCTTGGGGTCATAGGCAGCATTCCTTCTCCTCCAAACACGGCGAGTTGAGTTGATGCCAAAGAGCTCCATTTTGGTCTCATCTGACCACAACACTTTCACCCAGTTGTCCTCTGAATCATTCAGATGTTCATTGGCAAACTTAAGACGGGCATGTATATGTGCTTTCTTGAGCAGGGGGACCTTGCGGGCACTGCAGGATTTCAGTCCTTCACGGCGTAATGTGTTACCAACTGTTTTCTTGGTGACTATGGTCCCAGCTGCCTTGAGATCATTGACAAGATCCTCCCGTGTAGTTCTGGGCTGATTCCTCACCGTTCTCATGATCATTGCAACTCCACGAGGTGAGATCTTGCATGGAGCCCCAGGCCGAGGGAGATTGACAGTTCTTTTGTGTTTCTTCCATTTGCGAATAATCGCACCAACTGTTGTCACCTTCTCACCAAGCTGCTTGGCGATGGTCTTGTAGCCCATTCCAGCCTGGTGTAGGTCTACAATGTGTCCCTGACATCCTTGGAGAGCTCTTTGGTCTTGGCCATGGTGAAGAGTTTGGAATCTGATTGATTGATTGCTTCTGTGATCAGGTGTCTTTTATACAGGTAACAAGCTGAGATTAGGAGCACTCCCTTTAAGAGTGCGCTCCTAATCTCACCTCGTTACCTGTATAAAAGACACCTGGGAGCCAGAAATCTTTCTCATTGAGAGGGCCTCAAATACTTATTTCTCTCATTAAAATGCAAATCAATTTATAACATTTTTGACATGCGTTTTTCTGGATTTTGTTGTTATTCTGTCTCTCACTGTTCAAATAAACCTACCATTAAAATGATTTCTTTGTCAGTGGGGGATAATAGTGAGTCGACTCGAAAATTATTGCGATTTTTTTTATTTTGGCACGGCTCAATTGGGGGACATGAGCTTCCAACCCGATACCCTACAATGTACATTCGAGAACAACTTAACAGCCCACCAAAAAAAAATAATATCTCATCGTCCAGAATATAGTGAAGTGGGGTTTTTGCCGAGAGTAAAATGTTGTGAAGTGTATGAACATTGTGAATTATTATTATTAGTAAGTTAATTCTGTGGCCACCTTTTCTACGCACGTATGTTGAACTTCTTTCGCAACGTACGTAGGCAACGGTGCGAATCGGAGGTTCCAGGGGGGGTAAGGACAACAACTGTAAACAAATAAAAAATCGGTTCTCTATTCTTGCGTATGTCCAGATTGATTAGGGAGCGGCTGCCGATGGGATGGAACGCTTGCTGGGGGAGGTCTGCCACAGGAGATGGAGCGTGGTGGTCAGCTCGTGCGTGCAGCAGGCACTGGCTGGACTATTGCACCGCTGGGTCGTGAATTATGGCGGCGGCGGCGGCTTCTGGGAGCCCTTCATCCAGCAGTGGGTTGACCCTGGCTGCTGCTGCTGATGATGATGACGATGATGATGATGCATCTGAGCGGATATATCGGCTGTTTGGCAGAAAAACTGACAAAGCAAACTGTGGTGAGTGATTCCACACTCCAGGCTAGGCAACCGTGTTTGTAACGGGGATGAGCCAACTCTGTAAAAACACGGCCCGGAGCATCTTGTCTTCCTCTGGTGTCCCAATCATCAACCTCAATTAACCTCGCACACAAAAAAAGTGCACTTTTGCAAATCCACTCTGGAAAGGGCACTCACTCACTTGCGAAGAGCTCTGGAGGTCTCTCTGCGCCCTCAGAATAACCGAGAGGGCCCTTTAACGGACAACGTTAATTGGGGAAGATGGAAAAAAAAAAGTTTTTTTTGACGAAAATCAATTTCAGGATGTGCCGCGTGTGAGGGGCGTTGCGTGCAGGCCCGGGATGTGGAGACCCCCCCCTCTGCCGTGGCCGTATCGACGTTCGAGACGAGGTGGTTGGCGTGGGAGGGCTCTTCGAGGTCCAAGCCCAACCCCCGATCGTCCCGCCAGCCCACCTCGCCCAGCGCCGGTATAAAACCTCGATGCGATGAGCACCCAAGTCAGCGAGGCAGAGAAGGATCTCCTTGCCTGCCACGTCGGGTGAATCGTGAGAGTAAGTGAGCGAGACAGAGAGCGAGCGAGCGAAGGCGAGCAGGCGTACGCTACGAGGGCAGCGTCGTCCGGCGCGGGTGACCTTCTTGGAAGACGTGGTGAGGTCGATCGAGCCAGAGGGTGAGAGGAGGCGACGAGACAAGAGGCGATGGCGCCCCGCGGTGGCGCGACCGTTGCCTGGCTGGTGCTGGAGCTGCTCGTGCTGAGAGCTTCGGGCAGGTGAGACGGGAAGGGGCCTCGCTCGCACACACACACACACGCACTGGCCAAGGGAATATAACTCAAGAGAGCCGAAGGTTGGATCGGAAAGGAGGGAGAATGTTCCCCCCCCGCCAGTTTAATAATAATATTCATTTTCGTTTGTAAGGTGGCGCATTTAATCTGTAGATCCCACCGTTGCGCCACCGCCGTGTATGGAAAGCCAGGAAATAAACAGAACCTGCGCAGGGTAAACGGGCACTTTACAGAGGTGAGTTTTCGAGACAGACTTCGACTTGTACGTATGTTGGACTTCTTTCGCACCGTGCGTAGCCAACCGTGCTAGTCGGAGGTGCGGCGGAAGGACAACGACGCTAAACACAAAAAGCAGTTCTAAATAAATGAGTTTGTCAATCTAGACGCAGAAGTGCATTGGAAAGCGTGCGATGGCGGTGACCGTCCTTGCTTCGATAGCTGAGCCAAACTTGACATTTGACAGGGTTCCCATGATCGTATCGCCTCGAATGCGTCCCGTGTCGTGGGATCGCGAAAGCTCAGCAGCCGTACCTGGTTGGCTTGACCACTAGGTGTTGCAGGTGCGGCCACTGCCAGGTGTGGCCAGCAGTGCCGAGCGGTGGCGCAGAGGTTGTCAGTGCCGACTAGGACCCGAGTTCGATTCCCACTTTCAGCAAAACACAGTGAATATTACCTGAACCGTTTAATACGCAGTAGGCTTTCGCGACCAATATCATCCATGATACAGGTTTTTTTGTGGGGGTTAGATTACGTAAAAATATAAAAGTGTCGTTAAACCCGCCACCGCCCGACACAGCCAATGAGTAAAGTTTGCCACGTAAACAGAACGTGGCAATTCGTTACGAGTACAGCTCTCCAACACACCGGTGTGCTGTACTAGTTACGAATTGGCATGTTCTGTTTACGTGACAAGCCTTATGAATTGTCTTTGTTGGGTGGTGGCGAGTTTAACGACACTTTTAAATGTTTACGCGATCTCACCCAAACAAAAAAATCTGTATTGCGGATAATCTGAACCGGTCTTGGGCCTCCCGTAGCTCGACTCAGCCTCAAATGAGTACCTGGGGCGGTGTGTAAACATCATCACTAGGGAGACAAAGGCGGTCCGGCCGTGGTGCTGGCCACCCACCCCCTCGTGTGCCATGCCGACCTTCGTCGGTGCTACTCGCTAACAGCACTTGCCCCTAGCTGGAGTGTTACAGCGCCGTGGGGTTTCTCCGGCTTCTCTGCTTTGCTTTAAATGGAACTTGGGGAAGGATCCCAACGTAGCAGCACCCCGTCCTGAAAACCGTGTCTCGAGACTCAACGAGGCTTTCCCGGGTAACTCAAGGGCGACGTCGTTATTAATTCTAGATTTGAAGCTTTCGTGACTGCAAACCGTAACTGGACAATCTTTAATTTATTTTCAGTAGTTTACAATTAAAAAATTCGCTATGTTTACCCGGGAGTCTTAATGTGATGGACAAAGCGAACGCTCGCCCACTCCCTACCTGGTCTCTGGCTGCAAGGAACGCCCCGGGGAGATTCCTCTGGATTTTCTCCCTAGTTCTTCCGCAGAGTTTTTTTTCCGCGATAAATATTCTGCGCGAGGTTTCACAAATCTGGCTGTCGCCTGATGAAGCTGGTTGTAATTACTGGTGAAACGTCGTACTCAGATTATAAATGTTGTGGCTTTACTTTTCAACACACCGGTTAGTGCTGTACTAGTGACGAATTGTCACGTTCTGTTTACGTGACAACCCTTACTAGTTGGCTGTGTCGGGTGGTGGCGGCGGGTTTAACGACACATTTATATATTTAAGCGACCTAACCCAAAAAACCTCTATTATAGAAAAAAAAAATCACACCTCATCCTAACTTGTTCGACAATCAGCCGAGCAGTGTCTAAGAATCAAGCCATAGACTTTTGTCCACAGATTTCCATACGCAATGACAGTCACTGACATTGTGTGCATGTGTGTGCGTGTCTCCCCTACAGCATTCCATTTTCTTCAAGCACTGGGTAAGGACGTGTGCCACAATTCACCGTGGCCTTCACAGCACAACACTCACAGTGAAGGCCCCATGCTGCAATTAACGCAGCATTATAATCCATTCTCTGTGCACTGCTGGACGAGAGATGGTGGCGGCTTGGGGAAGCCTTCATCCAGCAGTGGATTGACCATGGGTGATGATGATACGTAGCGGTGTACTAATTTGCTGAACAAAATAAGAATAGGCTTTTCCCTTCATGGCAATAAAATAAGTGTTAAAATTTCGATTTAAAGCTTTCGTGACTGCAGGGATTCATCTTCTTGGTTCTTTCGGTAAAGTCACGTAGAAGGGAAGTAATAAAATAATACTAATAAAACATAATAAAATAATTCTCACGACGTTTCGGCCACAACACAAGCAGCCGTCCTCAGGTGAAGAACAGGTCTGTGTTCATTCAGACGCTGTCTTTCCGACAGCCCTGTTCTTCACCTGAGGACGGCTGCTTGCGTTGTGGCCGAAACGTCGTGAGAACTATTTTATTATGTTTTATTATTTATTATTTTATTACTTCCCTTCTACGTGACTTTACCGAAAGAACCAAGAAGAAGTGTTAAGATATTGAAATACCAAATACATAACTGTTGTAAGGCATCAAGTCTGTGTCCGCCACACATTTTTTTCATCACATTGATACTGGGAAAAAAAATACCCACAGATATTAATTTGCCATCGTTTGCTATTTTCTGTGACTTGCAGATCCATCACAACGATAACCACAACAACCCTACAGAGTGGTGAGTACTCTGAATTTAATTCACTGCTCAACTCTTGCGTTTCACTCCGGTCTTGCCGTTCATTCACTCCGATCCCCGAAGCCAGGGAGGTCGGCATCCCGTGGCTCCAAAACCGCGCGCGGCTAATTACCCACGAAACTTCACGGCTACTCGAATTGTAAATATCGTTGTGGGTTTACTCTCCAACACACAACCGGTGTAGTGCTGAACTAGTATACTACACTATACACTACACTATACACTACACTATAATAGTAAATGTTGTTGTGGGTTTTCTCTGCAACACACAACCGGTTAGTGCTGAACTAGTATACTACACTATATACTACACTATACACTACACTGTAATTGTAAATGTTGTAGTGGGTTTACTCTCTAACACACAACCGGTTAGTGCTGAACTACTATACTACACTATACACTACACTATACACGACACTATAATAGTAAATGTTGTTGTGGGTTTACTCTCCAACACACAACCAGTTAGTGCTGAACTAGTATACTACACTATACACTACACTATACACTACACTATAATAGTAAATGTTGTTGTGGGTTTTCTCTGCAACACACAACCGGTTAGTGCTGAACTAGTATACTACACTATACACTACACTATACACTACACTATACACTACACTATAATTGTACATGTCGTTGTGGGTTTACTCTCCAACACAACCGGTGTAGTGCTGAACCAGAAACGAATTGGGCACGTTCTGTTTACGTGACAAACCTTACGATTCGGCCGTGTCGGGTGGTGGTGGGTTTAACGACGCATTGATATTTACGCGATCTAACCCAACAAACAACAAACAACTTATTACGGATTATATTGGTGGCGACAGCCGACCTCGTGTTGAACTCTTTAAGGACCGCTTATCGACGTTCTTCGTTAAGGACACCGTCTTGGATATTAGAGTTTTTTTTTTTACCCAATTCGAAAAAAATTGCTCTTGATGAAAAAACAAGAATAGCTGTTTCACTCTTTCTGGCAATAAAACAGGAGTTGTGTTAAGATGTTCGAACACCAAATAGAACTCTTTTGCGAGGCATCAAGTCTGCATTAACCACACAGTACTTGTGGTGAACATGCAAACAGACATGCTCTGATGATGTCTGCATTAAATCTTGACTTAAAGCTTTCGTGACTGCAGGAATTCATATTCTTTGCGTCTTTCGGTAAAGTCAAGTAGAACAAAAAAATATAATAAAAAAATTTACAAAAAACTACGACGTTTCGATCGCAACACAAGCAATCGTCTTTGGTTCTTTCGGTAAAGTCACGTGGGTAGAAGAATAATAGATCACGACGTTTTGATCGCAACACAAGCAATCGTCATCAGGTGGGACAGCCACAGCAAGAAAAACTGTTGTGGCTGTCCCACCTGATGACGATTGCTTGTGTTGCGATCGAAACGTCGCGATCTATTATTTTTCTACCCACGTGACTTTACCGAAAGAACCAAAGAGTTTGGGTTCCTGCAGTCACGAAAGCTTCAAATCAAGATCACAAGCAATTATCATCAGGAGGACTTTACCGAAAGACCCAAATAAAAATGTATGCATTGTCTTTGAAACTAATTGGCCTACACCAGAGACGGCCTTCTCATCGTGGTCTTCTCCCGTCTGTCTTTTCAGCCGACGTATCATGTCCCAACCTGGCTCCTCCCTCCAACGGCAGCGTCCAGTGTCGCATCACTGTCGATGAGAAGTGAGTGACCTCCAGCTGACAGCTAACGCCATCACGCACAACAACAACAACAACAACCGCCATTCGCCACTAAGTGGCGGTGACGTCACCGCGGCGCTTGTGCCAGGCCATGTGCACCTTGAGGCCGGCAAAACAACCCCCTACCTCCTCGTCGGTGCCGGACGGGAACGCTGTGGTGAGCAGCAGTGCCATGGGGGGAGGACCAATTTAGATTGGCCATTCCCCCTCATGGCGTTTGTAGCCACCACAGCGGACAAATGGGTCTCTGGACGGGTGCGAGGGGCTGGTAAGCCCTCCACTTTGAATTCATTACCACTAAACCAAGAAGAAAATATCCATCACACACACGGCATCTCACACACAGCATCACACAAAGATCCCCCGTATAGCCTTAACAGACTGTAAGGGTAAGTGCTGTTAGCGAGCACCTATGAAGGCCAGAACAGTACACGAGGGGGTGGGTGGCCAGCACCACGCCCAGCCACTTTTGTATCCCCGGTGGCGATGTTTACAACACCGCATCGGGTATTAATTTGAGGCTCAGTTGACCTAGGGGTGGCCCAGGACCTGTTCAGATAATCATCACCGGTGTTGGCCGTGAGCTGGAATCGAACTCGGGTCACCGGGTTCGTAGCGCAGCGTAGCGCTGACCGCTACACTACCGCTCCCCACGGCATTACACACATACACAACAACAACAACAACCGCCATTCGCCACTAAGTGGCGGTGACGTCACCACGACGCTTGTGCCAGGCCATGTGCACCTTGAGGCCACGTGAAGTGTTGAATGCCAGCTGGCAGGAGGTCACGGGGCAGACCCAGGTGCCACGGGTTGACTGACTGACATGACCGAGACGACTGGCTGATGCACCACCTGTGCCCCCTACTGTACCAACTTGCTGTACTTTAGCCACCCGGCGCTCCGCTCGTTGTTGTGAGCGTCACTCCTCCGCCCTCCGTTGTTGTTGGAGGGCGACTGCCTCCAACTGCCCAGTAGCGTCCTTCACGAGTCTCCTCCACAGAGGCCAAACATACACACACAGCTACACACACACACACACAGACAGCTTCACACACACACAGCATCACACACACACAGCATCACACACACACACACGGCTGGGTGGCTGGAGAGAGGGACAGATCAACAGTCCCATCCCTGACAATCGAGCTTGAGTTCGATTGTCACGAAGACAACCACTGCTGCTGCTGCTGCTGCACCTGAATCTGGTGCCCCTGGCGCTACTGGCGGTTGCAATGCTGATGGTGCTCGTGGGCTCTACACCCCCCCTCTCCCCCCCCCCCCCCCCCGCTGCCCCTTGTAGAGTGTGCTCCCCGGCATGCCGGACCGGCTTCGTGCTGGACCCCAACGCGGCCGCCACGCGCTACACGTGCCGCACCGCGGAGGGCGTCTGGTACCCATCCGACACCTTCCCGTCGTGCCTGCGTAAGCGCATGCACTCTCGCACGCACGCACTCACGCACGCTCACGTCAAGGAGCATAAACCATCATCATCGCTCAAACTCTGGTCATCCTCGCAGCAGCAGCAGTGGCGGCTTTTGGCCCCGGCCATCGAACTAAGGATGCGTCGCGCGCTTTCAGAGGGCAGTGTTGAGTCAACGGGTAGTGTTAGTCTATGGGCAGTATGTGTGTATTTTGAACTTCTATCGCACCGTACGTAGCCAACCGCGCTAATCGGTGGTGGGCGGAAGAGCGTTCCAGCAGAAGCAGCGCGTCTGAAAACGCGGCGATGCCGGCGGCCCGTCATTGTTCGACGGCCAGGCAGAAGCCGCTGCCGCTGGGACGATGACCGGAGTTGGCGCGCGATGATGATGATGATGGTTTACGCTCCTTGACGAGATCAGCCAAGGTGTCGTGGTTCGTGTGTGGCGAGCGCGACCTTCTAAAGCAGCGAGTGCCCACGCGGTGTGGCTTGCCCCGGGCCCCGCATCCCCCCCCCCCCATCTATAGACGATCCTGGCGAGGTGCCTTCCGCGGGTTCTAACCACGGTGCCAACCCTCTCTGTGCCCCCCCCACCGCCTCCTGCTCCCCACCCCGCCGCCCCTTCCCCTCGGCAGCGTTGTGCTTCGGCTCGTTGGACGGCTGCCAGAATGGGGGCACGTGCGTGTGGCCCGACACGTGTCGGTGCGCCCGTGGCTTCGAGGGGTCGCAGTGCGAGAAAGGTGAGCGCGGCGCGGTGGTGACGCGAGACCTCGCCCCCCCCCCCCCCCCGCCGGATGACGTCGGAGATGAGCGGACCGTCGTGCCTGGCTCGTGTCCGTCTCTGCACGTTAAACCAAAACTTAACAAACCATAAAAAAAGTACGCTTAATTTTTTTTTAACGCAACCCATCGGCCTCCGCGGCCTTCCGGGAGCGTACAATTTCAGCAGTCATTGCGTCGGCACGAGCAGCAGCTCCGTAACGAGTGCACCGGTGCACCGCTACACGCGAGACGAGGTTTCAATCTCGCGTCACTGACGTATGCGCGAACGAGCTGACGCTCCTCGGCCGTGCGGACCGATGCGCGCACGCCACCAAGTTAGCCAACGGCCCGACGTATGAACTCGCGCAGCCACAAGCGCGCGCTAATGTGCCAATGGCGTGGGCGGCGGCATCGGCACGTTCGCCGGTGGTACGACGGCTACGACGACTTGGAAGCGCGTAGCTTGACCCGCTCTCTCCTCTCCCATCCTTTCTCTTCCCACCGTCAGCCGCGCTCTGCCAGGCGCCGTCCTCGCCCCTGGGCGGGCGCAGCAGCTGCCTGGACGACGGCGGCGACTTCCTGATCTGCACGCTGGCGTGCGACGGCGGCACCCGCCTGGCGTCTTCGCGCGTCTACGTGTGCGACCACGCCACGGGCGCGTGGACCCCCCAGCTGCCCGGCGACGCCTCCGCGTTCCCCGACTGCCTCAACACGACCGACTCGTGCGAGCAACCGCTGGCGCCGCTCAACGGCCAGATGGCGTGCAACGTGTCGGCCGACGGGCTCCAGCAGTGCTTCCCGACGTGAGCACACCCACATTCCCCGTAGAGCCTCCTAGAAATCTCGTAGAGCGCCGGCGACATTGTCGGCCGATGGGCTCGAGCGGTGACGTGAGTCGCGCGATTCCTCCCTCTCCACTGCTCCCGCGTCCCGATCGAGCCTCCTAGCAATGTCCTCTCCTGCGCCCCCCCTCCCCCTACGCTCCGCAGCTGTGACGCCAGCTACAGCTTCGCCGAGGGTTACTACGTGGCTCCCGTCTACAGCTGCGTCAGCGGGCAGTGGTACCCACCCGGCGGCATCCCTGACTGCGTCCGTGAGTAACCGCTGCCTCTTTCTGTCTCTCTCTTGCCGCTGCTGGCGCCGTGACGCGACCATGACGGACCGCGCAAGCGAGTCGCCGATCGTGGCGGGTATTAGCCAATCGCGAAAGAAGGGGGGGCGGCGTTTCACACGACGCCACGTCACGCCAACCAATGGGATGACTCGATCCCATCGGTTCGCTTGCCAATGAATGAGACACGGCGATTATCCCTCGATGAATCGGTACTTTTATCGCGATCTCCGCTCGCCGCGGCGGCAGGGGCTCGCGGTGCCGGATCGGCGGCCGCACCGGTTAATACCGCGGTGGGCGCGTGCGTGGATATTATAGATCCCAATACGGGACCTTGCCAGTGTCAAAATATAAAAATAGGTTTTACACTTTCTTGAAATAAAACAAGTGGTGTTAATATGTTAAAACAGGTGTTAAAGTAAAACAGGTCTTAAGATGTAAAAACAGGTGTTAACCCCATCGATAACCAACTTAGCCACTAGTACTATCCGTAACACTGATTATAACCCTACTAATAATCATATTAGCCACTAGCTACTAGTACTCGCCTTACCACTGACTCTAACCCTACCGATAACCAACAAGCTCCTGGTGCTAGCTCTCCCACTGAGTCCCTAACCCTACCGTTAAACCAACGGATCAACCAATCAAAAGTTCCCTAACTCTCACCTGGGCGGAGAGCGCTGGCCAAGCCGATCCACGGTGCCTCGGACGGCCTTCGAACCGCCGTCGATGGCAAGCAGGATAGTGAAACGAAAACTCACGTGTTCACACGCGTGTGCTCGCTCGCCTGCTCACACGCGCGCGCTCCGCTTGCTCGCGTGCATCCCGCGTGAAAAACAGTGTCGGCGAGCGCCATCGTCCCATCGGGCACCGGCTTCTGGTCGGGCGTGTTCGAGAGCGCCTCGGTGCCACCCTACATGACGGGCTACTGCACCAGCTGGGGCCAGCACCACTACCGCACGTTCGACGGTCGCATCTTCCGCTTCGACGGGCGCTGCTCGTTCCTGCTGGCGGGCGACTGCACCGACAACACCTTCCAGATCGTCGTCCACAACGATCGCGACTGCCCGGCCGGCGGGGCGCCGTGCGACCGCGCCCTCTCCATCCACGTGGGGCTGCTGAGCTTCGAGCTCCGGCGCCAGCCCAACGGCGTCCCCTCGGTGATGTCCAACGGCGAGGTGGTGGCGCTGCCCTCCACCATCTACGGGTTCGTGTTCCAGCAGTCCAGCAGCTACATCATGGTGCGCTCCTCCCTGGGCTTCGACCTCAAGTGGGACGGCTCGGAGGCGATCTACCTCAAGGTAGCCGCCCATCGTCGTCGTCGTCGTCGTGATCGTCGTTGTATCGTGGCCATTGTCGTGGTTATCATCAATATCATCAATATCATCGTCATCACCGTCGTCGTCATTGTTCTCATCGTTGGCCATGAAGCCGACCGAGCTATTGGCTTCTTTTTTTCAGAAGCGACCCAGCCACAAATGAAAGCTCAACGAAGTGACTTATCGCGTGGAAATTTATAACAGGAGCCAAATACTCGAAACGCGCGACGTTGATTCTAAATGTGGAGGGAAAAACCGGAGGACCCGGAGAGAAAAAATCCACGCGAACACGGATTAACGTGGGTCCCCACTCTTATGTTGGTTCCAGGCTAAAGCTGGTTCCTGTATAAAAATAATCCCATGTCCACCACTAGTCCCGGTCTCACAGCCGTTCCATTATTATGGCAATCCAAGTTTCACGTTGGTCTCAGTCTTCACGCTGCTTCCAGGCTAACGCTGGTCCTAGGCCGAAACTCGTCACAGTCCGTCATCGTCATGTCATCAATTTTATCGTCGTCGTTGCCATCGTCGTTGCCATCGTCATCGCCGTTCCTCATTGTTCTCATCGTCGGCCACGCGGGCAGCTCTGTGTGGTTATTACCGCGGGTAAAAAAAACTGAGAAACTGGGTTGTAGTCCCCCACCCCGCCCCCCCTACACCCCCACTGCCCCCCCCCACCCGCCCATTGTCACAACTGCCGCTCCGGGAGATGGAATCGGCGGTGTCGTCCCCCGCTCCTTCACTTCCGACGGGCACGGTCGGCTACGTTCGGTGGCGAAAGAAGGTCGACGCACACGCGTACACAGAGGGCGGACGATCTCAAAAGTTCCGCCTTGCCGCCGCCGCTGCCGCTGCGCTGGGTCCGTGAGCGCAGGTCGGCGAGGAAATGTACGGCAAGACGTGCGGCCTCTGCGGCAAGTTCGACCGCGACCAGGCCGACGACTTCTCGACGCGCCATGGCCTCACGCTGCAATCCGTCATCACCTTCGCCAACGCGTGGATCGAGCCCTTCGTGGGCGGTGAGGCCTGCCCTCCCCCCCCTTGCTCCGCACGGTGGCCCCCCACCCTCCCTACCCACTCGGTTCCTCCTTTTCCCCTCGTCGCTTTCTTCTTAGGTCGTTTCCTTCACTACGTTTCATTCACTGATAACTCAGTTTCATTCACCGATAACTCCGTTTCATTCCCCGGTAACTCAGTTTCATTCACCGGTAACTCAGTTTCATTCACTGATAACTCTGTTTACTTCACCTGTAACTCAGTTTCCTTTACGGATAACTCCGTTTCATTCACCCATAACTCTGTTTCATTCACTGATAACTCAGTTTCCTTTACGGATAACTCAGTTTCATTCACCGACAACTCAGTTTAATTCACCGATAACTCCATTTCATTCACCGATAACTCCGTCTCATTTACCGGTAACTCCTTGCGATGTCTCCCCATGTCAGCCTGCCCGTCACCGCGTCTTGCGACCGTCCTGTACCACCGCTTGACGTCTGCTCAGATCTCGCGCTCCTCCTCCCCACCCACCTCTTCCGCGTCATCATCGTCGTTGTCATCGTCGTCCGCACGCGCGCCGCTCTGGCCTTGACGGGAGGGACCTCTGGTGTCTCCGTGTCATCTCCGTGTCGTCTCCGTGTCATCTCCGTGTCGTCTGCTCGTGCGCGCGTGCAGAGGTGTGCATGGCCGGGCGTGAGACCAACTACTGCGGCTTCAGCTCCTGCAACGCGGGACTGAGCGTCCAATCGGCCGAGTTGGCGAGGAGCGCTGTCAATCACTGCCTCTACCTACTCAACACGCCCTGCCAGGAGGTGAGACGGCGCGGGGCCTACCCTGCCCCCATGCTGCCCCCCACTGCCCCGGTCCGGTCCAGTAAGAGCCCGAGCAGAACAGAATCGGAATATTTATTCAGACTGCCAGAGGAATCCGATGAGCTACGAAGCTTTATTTTTTCACACATGTCCAGTCAAGGGCACGTGTTCAGAACGTCACGACAATGAACAGGGACACAAGCACGATAAGAGTGCAAAGTACAGGAAAGGCAAGTGAATCACGAAAATAATATACAAATTAAACTATTTTTTATTTTAGCAGGCAAAGCTCCACTGAGCTATTGGCTTCTTTTTCAGTGGCTCATCGTCATTATCACGTGGACATTTTTCAGCAGCCAAATACTCTAAACACGCGACGTTGATTCGAAATGCGTAGGGGGAGGACCCGGAGTAAAAAATCCACGCAGCCACGGCTGAACATTGATCCCCAACTCTTATGCTGGTTCTAGGCTAAAGCTGGTTCCTGTGTAAAACTGATCCCAGTCCAGCACTAGTCCCGGTCGTTGCATTATTATGGCAGTCCCAGTCGGACTGCGGTCCAAGTTTTACGTTGGTCTCAGTCTTCACGCCGCTTACAGGCTAACACTGGTCCCCGTCCGATTCTCGTCAGCGTCTTGCGTTCCTCTTGGTATTATGCCACTGGCCCCAGTCTCATGTTGGCTCTAAGCTAAAGCTCGTTCGAGGCTATGACGCTGGTCCCAGTTAAGTAAAAGAAAGTAAAAAAACCGATCCATTCCCAAGCGTGTTCATCCGTGCGTGTGTCCACGTGCGCGGCCCAGGTGGTGGACTCGATCCCGTACTACGACGCGTGTCTGGACGACGTGTGCGCGTGCTCCGGCAACCAGCCGTGCGCCTGCGCCTCCATGGCCGCCTACTTCCAGGAGTGCACGCGCTTCGGCGTCTACATCGACTGGAGGGCGACCGATCGATGCCGTGAGTGCCGATCGGCGCCTCTCGGATTACCCCCCCCCCTACCTTCCCCGCACCGTCCTCGCCTTTCCCGCTCGCTGTCCCGTACGGTGACCCGCACGCTGTGCCACACGCTGTCCAGTACGCTGTCCCACACGCTGTCCCGTGCGGTGTCCCATACAGTGTCCCATATGGTGTCCCGCTCGCTGTCCCACTCGCTGTCCCGCACGCTTACCCACTCGCTGTCCCGCTCGCTGTCCCGTACACTGTCCCTTAAGCTGCCCCGCTCTGCGCTCCTCGCCGTACTTGTGATCTGGACCCGGGTGCTCAGCGGTTACGGTTTCAGCGTCTCGGACGCGGTCATTTGTGAGCCTCTTCCGAGAACCGGAGTTTTGAAACGAGGAGCCTCGGTCATATTCGTCGCGCCCCGCTGCTACGACGGGGTCACCGTGAGCCCCGGCAAACAAAGACTTGAGAGACGCCCGGTTTTCAGAGTTTTAAACCCAGCGTCTCAGCAGTGGTGGCCCACACAGGCATCGTGAACCCCCCCATGGACAGAGGTGGAACACAACCGAGTCCAAGAGATTATATCTCACGGTCTCGTCCATGATTGCTCACAAGCCTCCAACATGGCCTCTATGAACTTCCTGAGAGAGAGAGAGAGACGGCCAGTCTCAGGGCTTCAACCCAGGCTCCTAGCGGTGCTGGCACAGCCATCGTGAACCCCCCCCCCCCCCCCCCACCAACAAACCACCCAACCGCCAGGCCGTGAGAATCATCAGAATATCTATTTACACTGGAGGAATCTGATGAGCTACCAAGCTTTTTCTTTTTTATCACGGAGGTCCGGCCAGGCGAGACCACGAGCCTGCCGCCACCGCCCGTGTCCTCATGCGCGAACCTCTCCCACCCTCGCCCCCCCCTCCACCCACGTCCAGCCATGGTGTGCCCGGCCGACATGGTGTACGACATGTGCGGCTCGGCGTGCCCGCGGACCTGCTTCGACACGGTGTACGACTGCGAGGACGACCACTGCGTGGACGGCTGCCACTGCCCCAACGGCACCTTCCTGTACGACGGCGCCTGCGTGGTGCGCGAGTCCTGCCCCTGCCTGCTCATGCGCACCGAGTACCAGCCCGGCTCACGGGTCACACAGGACTGCAACGAGTGGTGAGTTCCCCCCCCCCCCACTCCACCTTGCTGATCTCGTCACGGAGCGTAAACCATCAACAACAACAAGCGCCATTAGGCGTTGTCAACACGGCGCTTGCGCCAGGCTATGTGCACGTGTGACCTACAGCCATTGATCTATGTAAGACAAGAACAACGGCAAACTAATGTGCGAAGTTGGAGCCAGAGAAATATGCACTAACTTGTGTTCGTGTGCGTTCGTGTGTGTGTGCGTTCGTGTGCGTTCGTATGTGTGTGTGTGTGCCTGTGTGTGTGTGTGTTCGTGTGTGTGTGTCCCCGCAGCGTGTGCATGTACGGAATTTGGCACTGCACCCAAAACATCTGCGACGGTGAGTGGAGAGTGATTAATCTGAAAGTCGTGCTCACATCGTCCGTAATCAAGTATTTTAGAGAGCGTTAATGTAAATGTGTCGTTCACCCGCCACCACCCGACGCAGCCAATGAGTGAAGGTTTGTCACGTGAACAAAACGTGCCAATCAGCTACCAGTGTGATAACGGACACATTTGTATTTACGCGATCTAACCCAGATATTACGAATAACATTGGTCGCGAAAGCCTACGACTACTACGACTACTACTATGACTATTTCGAGTGCTACTTCGATGACTACTACTACGACTACTACTATGATGACTACTACTACTATGAGTGTTCATCGTAATTCGTAGGAGCGCGCCAGGCACCGGGGGGGGGGGGGGGGGGGATTTAACTCGCGACTTCGTCAGCGTCAATTAGAAACTCCCATGGAGTGTTCCCCGATGTTGTCGGATCTCGCACAAGCTAAGCAGCTCCTCCATCTCCTCTTGCCACCTCCACCTCCTCCCACCTCCTCCTTCCACCCCCACCTCCTCCCACCTCCATCTCCTCCACCTCCTACCTCCTCCACTTCCTCCTCCCACCTCCTCCTTCCACCTCCTCCCACCTCCACCTCCTCCCACTTCCTACCACCTCTTGCACCTCCTCCCATCTCCGCCACCTCCGCCACCTCCTCCACCACCTCCTCCGCCACCTCCTCCATCACCTCCTCCACCACCTCCTCCATCACCTCCTCCACCACCTCCTCCGCCGCCTCCACCTCCTCACACCCTCACCTCCCACTTCCTCCCACCCCCACCTCCTCCCACCTCCTCCCACCTCCACCTCCTCCACCACCTCCTCCACCACCTCCTCCGCCGCCGCCTCCTCCACCACCTCCTCCATTACCACCTCCACCACCTCCTCCGCCGCCTCCTCCACCACCACCTCCACCACCTCCTCCGCCGCCTCCTCCACCACCACCTCCACCACCTCCTCCGCCGCCTCCTCCACCACCACCTCCACCACCTCCTCCACCACCTCCTCCACCACCACCTCCACCACCTCCTCCGCCGCCTCCTCCGCCCGCGCAGCTGTCTGCTCGGTGACCGGCGGAGGCCACTACCTGACGTTCGACGGGCGCACGTACGACTTCTTTGGCGACTGCACGTACACGGCCGTGAGGAACCTGGCGCCCGACGACCTGGCCTTCAACATCGACGTGGAGTACTACCAGTGCAGGTGAGCACGGGGGCCTGCGTACGGTGCGGAAGAAGTTCAATGTGCGTGCGTGTGCGTGTGTGTTTGTGTGTTTGTGTGCGTGTGTGTTTGTGTGCGTGTGTGTGTGCGTGTGTGCGTGTGTGTGTGTGTGCGTGTGTGTGTGTGTGTTTGTGTGTGCGTGCGTGCGTACTTCTACTGGTCGGGACCACTAGGGGTGGAAAATGCTACGAGTGTCCACCGTGGGTTTGTCAACCATGACCAGTGTTCATCATGACCAGTGTCAACCACGGGCAGTGTCCACCATGGGCAGTGTCCATCAATCAGTTTCAAAGAAAACGCATCTATATTATTATTATTATCGGAGCATGTTCGTTTGCATGTTTTTGCCACAAGTACGTGCAGCTGATGCCGGCTCGATTCCCTTGCAAAAGGCATCTTACTGGGCGTTTGGACGCCTTAGCACAACTCCTGTTTTATAGCCAGAAAGGAGTAAAAACCTCTTCTTATTTTTCACACTTTGATACCAGCAAAGAAGGTCCCCTATAGATAGCATCTCGAGACTCGGCAAGGACTCTCCTGGGCAAAGCAAGCGCTGCGATAATAATGACGACGATCGCAGTGGTGGTGGCGGTGGCGGCGATGATGACCGAGACTCTAACCCGTTGCCGCCCCAGCTCGGGAGCCAAGCGGCTGAATGCGGTGCACGTGACGGCGGGAGACAAGACGGTGACGCTCGCTCAGGACCTCATCATCACGGCCACCGACTACCCCAACTATCTGCCCTTCCGCAGCGGCTCCATCTACGTGGAGTCGGTCACGCAACAGTTCCAGAAGGTGTGCCCGCTCGCTCGCCCGCCCACTCGCCCCGCTCACCCACTCGCCCCGCTCACCCGATAAGCGCTGTTGCTAACGTACGGCGCGAAAGAAGTCCGACGTACATACGTACATCTCTCCCCCACCCCCCTCTGCGCGCGGCGTATATCCCAGGTGACCCTCGACAACGGCGTGTTCGTGCTGTGGGACGGCCGCTCCACCCTCTACATCACCGCGCCCAGCGTCATGATGGGACGCGTCCTCGGCCTGTGCGGAACGTTCAACCGCGTGCAGATGGACGACTTCCTCACCCCCGAAGGTGTCCGAGATCGACTGCGTGTGTGTGTGTGTGGGGGGGGGGGGGGGTGGGCGTAGACAAAACGGGGATCGCTCAAACCAAAACGAAACAAGAAACTATTTTTTATTTGACCAGGTAAGGTGCCCGCTGAGCTGTCTGGCTCCGCCTGGCCATCACAAATGATAGCCGGACGAAGTGGCTGTATCATCGCGTGGAGATTTATAGCAGCCAAACACTCTAAACGCGTGACATTGATACTAAATGTGGAGGGAAAAACCGGAGGACCTGGAGAGAAATCCACGCGACCACGGGGAGAGAGAGAGACGCAAACTCCAAATGCACAGCAGGCGTCGTCAGGGTCGGGATCGAACCCACGATCTCCTGTAGACCAGGCGAGGTAGTTAACATCTCCTAGCCACATCCACTGCACCAACCATGGTAGCAGGGATGCGGACACCCTGTGATTATTCAGAACAGAGGCCGTGCAACGTGTAAACGAGGGGTGGGGAACCTTTTCTCTGCCAAGGGCCATTTGGATACTTATAACATCATTCGTGGGCCATACTAAATTATCAATTAGCCTGTTATATTTGGTCAAACATTTAATTAACTCACCCCTAATGCGATGGCTGGAACTGCTTCTCTTTGGCGAGGCGTGTGATGTTAGCTGGTATTGATGATGTTGCTGCTACTCGCAACTGCTTTTCCAGGTTTGCTCCGAGATTTATTGAATTTCGAGTCCCGCCTGCAAGTTGTCTTGGTAGGGCCACACCAAATGATAAGGCCCGCAGGCCGGACGTTCCCCACCCCTGGTGTAAACGATCCAATGTCCCGATCCACAAATTCGAAGGAGACATCGCAGCGACGACGATACGCTACTCCGCTGCTCCTGCTGACGCGGTTATCTGGGCTTAACCACCTCAATGTGAAATTGTCGTTCTCGTTGCTCTGCATCAGCAGCCGTACAAAACCAAAAAAAGTCTCAAAGGTTACACGCGTGCTCTCCGAGCTTGTCGGCGGCGCACACACTCGCCCGCTCACGGCGTCGCGTCTCTCCCTCCGCGCGCGCAGGCGACATCGAGAGCAACTCGGTGAACTTCGGCAACCGCTGGAAGGCGCTGGCGTCGTGCGCCAACGTCGGCATCGAGCCGTACAGCCACCCGTGCGACCTCAACTCCCAGAGCCGCGCCTACGCGCACTCCCAGTGCGGCAAGATTCTGCTGGCGCCGTTCACTAGTAAGTGGTGGCCGGCGATCCGGGAAGCCGCAGGGTCCCCGGTGCGTGCGTGCGTGCGTGCGTGCGACCTCGGGACCGTGGGAAGGGTGAGGAAGTGTCCACCCGACAGCGGAAGTACAAGCGGCACGCTGGCCGGTGGGGTGGGCAAGCCCAGGGGTGGTGGTGATGCTGCTCGAACAAACTTCAGGGCGATCGTGGCCGGGAGTCGTCACCAAGCGGACCGTGGTTTTTGTTGTTACGACGGAATGTTCGTGGCTGCACACATCTTGTAGAACAGCGAAATATATATATATACGCTGTCTGATCGCTGCTTTTCCGAGAGCGTTATTGGGATGACGACTTCCAATCGGATCACAGTCAAAGGTCACATGACTGCCAATGGGTTGCATGATTTCTCCACTTTGCTCTCCTCCCTGCCTCTTCCCACGTGGCCTTTGCTCCTCTCCACTCTCTCCCTCTTTGCCTTCCTCCTCCTCCCCTCCTCTCCCCTCTCCTCGCCTTGTCTCGGGACGTCCCCTCTCGCCTCCTCCCCTTTCTTCCCCTTCTCTCTCCTACTCCCCTCTCCTCCTCTTCCCCTCTCCTCCCCTCTTCTCCACGTCTCCTGCCCATCTCCCTTCTCTGCTGCTCCCCCACTCTCTCTGCCCCACTCCTCGCCGCGCCTAATCACTCACTCACGCCCCCTCCCATTCCCCTCTCCTCCTCCCCCCCCTCTCCTCCGCCTGTGCGCAGAGTGTCACGAAGCGGTGAGCTACGCGGCGCACTACGAGTCGTGCCTCGTCGAAGTCTGCTCCGACCTCATGAAGCCCGTCCAGCGGATGTGCGACGCCTTCTCCACCTACTCCTTCCTCTGCGCCAAGGCCGGCGTCCTGCTCGACAGCTGGAGGAGCTCCATCCCTGAGTGCGGTGAGGGCCCCCCCCCCCCCCCCGGCCGCACGGTGGCTAAGCAGTCTCTTTGGCTGCCCATTTCGACCTGGACTACCTTCAAGATCGCTTGCCTCCGCTACCGCGCCCTAAAATGCAGCAACCCACCGTACCTAAGTTCTCTGTCGGCGCCTCAAACGCTTCAATTTATCGTAGAAATCCTCGCAGTGCATCGCAGAACCTCCTCGAAACTCCCAGGGCAAGGATCGTCATTGCCTGTCGCCGTTTCTCCATCACGGCCCCCCACGTCATTTGGAACGCCGTCCCCTGTTCACGTCCGTAACGATCAATCGTTTTCTTCGTTCAAAACCCGCCTAAAAGGCGCATCTCTAGAGCTCGACGTTTAACCGAGTTCTCCCCGGAACCTCGTGACGTAATCTGACACCGAGCTCGTAATAAGGAAGCCATTGCAGGGCTTGTACCCTTGAGGTTCCTCCCAAGCCAAACCCGAACCCTGACCCCGCTCCGGTGCAGTGGTCTCATGCCCACTGGTCAAGGTGTCCTCATGGTGCACCTCGAACTCTGTCTATCTTAACCCTTCTACCCTAACCTCCTACGATAACCCGAACCCTCTACCCTACCCCTCTACCCGAACCCTTACCCTTATCCTAACCCCCTACCGTAACTCCCTAACCCTTTACCCAACCGCTCTAACCTAATCCTGAACCCTAACCCAAACTCTCCGCCCCTGACCCCCTAACCCTGTCCGCCGCCCGCGCAGCGGTGACGTGCCCGGCGGACAAGGTGTTCTCGGAGTGCGCGCCGGCGTGCCAGGCGTCATGTGGCTCGCTGGCCGACCCGTCGCTCGCGAACTGCACGGAGCAGTGCGTGGAGGGCTGCACCTGCCCCGCGGGGCTCGTGCAGGACTACAGCGGCTTCTGCGTGCCACCCGAGGAGTGCCCGTGCGTGTGGCGCGGAGAGGTCTTCCCCGCCGGAGACGCGCGCTTCCAGGACTGCAACGTTTGGTGCGAACACCCGCCTGCTCGCACGCTCGCCCACTCATCCACTTGCATGACCACTCGCACGCTTGTTTTCCTACTTCCTCGCCTGCCCAGCCGCTCGCTCGTTCACCCACTCGGTCGTCTGTCTGCTCGCTCCCCTTTTGACTTGGATGCTCACTCACACGCTCATCCATTTTGCTCGGCTGTTCACCCACTCATTCACTTGCACACTCGCTCACTTGCATGTTCATTCTTTCGCCTAATCGCCCGCTCACACACTCGCAGGCTCACTTACCAGTTCACCCATTCACCCACTCACTGATCACCCGCTTAATTGTCCGCTCACCCACTCGCTCGCTCGCTCGCTCGCTCACCCATTCACTCACTCGCTCGCTCACCCGCGCACTCGCCTACAAACGCATGACACGCAGAGCAATGACCCTCCCTCCCTCTTCCTCCCTCTGCCTCCCTCTCGCCGCATGCCCGCCACAGCGAGTGCCACCTGGGCCAATGGGTGTGCACGGAGAACGACTGCAGCGCCAACATGACGTGCGGCCCCAACCAGGAGTTCGTGTCCTGCCTGGACCCCAACGTGGTGACGTGCGACAACATGCACCTGCCACGCAAAGTCTACCCCGTCGAGCGATGCTACTCTGGCTGCCAGTGAGCGCGACGCACGCACGATCGCACACACACACACGTGTCGCGTCGCTCGCTCACCGCGGACTGTCGCCGGGCTGCGGTGCCGATTGCTCACGCGGTCGCTCGCTAACTCGCTCGCTCGACCGGCCATCGCTTGGATTGCTCGGGAAATCAGATCTCACGGGAAATCAGATATCACCAAAATAGGGGGGAGTTAACGGGGAGGGGGGCGGTCTTGGTGACGTCGCCGTCGCCGCCGTCGTCGGCAGCGCCGCGCTGGGCGCGACTCGTTAGGAGGCTTCTCGCCTTCGGGGGGCGGCCAGAATGTTTAAAGGGCACTCTGTGTAATCGGGGTACCCTGTCCACTGTTTGGGTTTCGTGGCCACAATGGCACTCCTGCGCCTTCTGTCTTTAATGTTCCATTCGTGAAATGATCGACGTTCTTGTTGTTGTCATGATCATAATCTTCATTTATCCCGGAGATGACGCGAAGCTTGCTGTGCCGCTCTTCCCCCCCCCCCCCCCCCGTGTCCGTGTCCTGATGCAGGTGTGCGAACGGCACGGTGTGGGACACCTACAACCGGCTGTGCGTCCTCCCGGAGCACTGCCCCTGCTACCACGGCGGGAAGAGCTACAATGAGGGCGAGACCATGTCCATCGACTGCAACACCTGGTGAGCGGCACGGTACCCCCGGTCCGCTCTGTCGCCAGAGTGGCGGCACTCGCGACGCACGCACGCTGAACTTTTATTTCGCACCGTACGTAGCCGACCATGCTAATTGGAGGTACGGGGGGGGACGGACAACGACGCGAAAACGCACAAAGCCGTTGTTTGACGTCTGCCGCCGCCGCTGCTGCTGTTGGCCACGCAGAGAGGGAGGGAGGTGAGGGAGGGAGGGGGGTAAGGGAGAGCGGGAGGGACGGAGTCCGTGTGGTATTGCCGTCTCCCTCCCGTGGTCCGGCGCCTTGCGGGAGCTCGAGGCTTCGTCCTCTATGGCAGCGGCAACTCCACTCGGAACTTTAACAAAACAAACCTCTCCTCTCCCTTTCCCCGCCCCCCCCACAGCATGTGCCTCTCCCAGCAGTGGCAGTGCGAGTCGAAGGAGTGCGCGGCGGTGTGCAGCGCGTACGGCGCCTCGCACGTCACCACCTTCGACTGGGCGCCTCTACCGCTTCCAGGGCTCGTGCGAGTACGTGCTGGCGCGCGGCGTCGGCGCCGCGGCCACCGGCGCCGCGCCCGCGTGGAGCGTCACCATCGAGAACGTGCCCTGCGGCTCGATGGGAACCACCTGCACCAAGGCCATCACCTTCCGTGCCACCGACTCGCGCGGCAAGGTGCGGGGACCGGGGCTGGGCATTCGATGGAGGGGGTCGGGAGAGACTAATAACAAGAACCCTATGTGTCCTGACTTTTGGGCCACCCTGCACAACAGCAACCCAATGTGTCCTGACTTTTGGGCCACCCTGTACAACAGCAACCCTACGTGATCTGACTTTTGGGCCACCCTGTAAACACACACACACACACCGCCCGCCACGACTACGCTTTCCTTCTGGAACGACGCAGTCGCGTTCGAACGTTCACTCCCACCACCACGATCGCCGCCACCACGCATTTCCGGGTCACTCCGGCCCCATTTCTACCGCTGGCCACGTCGCTGCCGGTGCCGCCGGTGCCGCCGATTGTATCGCGCAGGCCGGCGGTGCCGGGCAGCAAGAGCGGTGACCTCGCGGCGCTCCTTTGCCGAGCCGATGCCGGATGAAGGCATGTGCCTGGCGAGCGTCACCAGCCAGGTCGCTTAGTCAAAGCAAAGACGGCGACGGGCTGGAGGTAAATGTAGGTCGACTCGGCCTAAAATGAGTACCCGATGATGATTACGCAGGGTGCGAACATCAGTGTTAGGGAGACAAAGGCGTCCGGTAGCGGTGTTGGCCACGCCACGCCCGTCGAACGCGGCGCCGGCCTTTACAGGTGCTGGCGAACAGTACTTGCCCTGACAGCCGTGAACAGAAGTGCCAATTTGTGACTGCTTCAGAAGCACCACGGGGGAGTGGCGGCGGCGGTGGTGGTGGTGCTGAGCGATCCACACGCGAGCGTTTCAAACAGGCGGGTGCGGACGTTTCGCCGATGGTTGCAACCGGCGTCATCAGGCGGCTGCCAGAATTGTGAAAATCCCCTCCAGTCTTGGGCCCTTTAACGTACATAATGCCACCCCTACGTGATGCCACCCCTACGCGATGCCACCCCTACGTGACGCCACCCCTGCCTTGACGGAACTCGCCAGGCCGGCTTGCCAGCCGACCAATCGAGGGCGAGGGGGGTGTTGAAACCTCCGTGCGTGTGTCCGCGCGTGCAGGACTGGTCCCTGCGCATGGTGCGCGGGCAACCAATCATGATGGAGCGCGGCTCCCCCTTTGGCGTCCGCTACGCGGGACTCTGGGTGTTCGTGGACACGCCACTGGGCGTCGTGCTGTCGTGGGACAAGGGCACCAGCCTGAGGCTGCGCGTGGAGCCCCAGTGGAGGGGCATGGTGAGCAACGGCAGCTGAGATGGGACACGGCATGGAGACCCCTAGGGCTCGGGATTCGCTGCTCGCTCGATGTTTTTGTGGAACGCCGCTCTGGCGGCTGGCTCGGGGTCGGGTTTTTTTATATTTTTATAAAAAACATTGTTTATTTTACCAGGTAAGGCCCAGTGGGCTATGTTATAGCGCTCTTTCAGAAGCAACCTGGCCACAAATATTCAACGAAGTGGCTTACCACGTGGACATTTATAACAGCCAAATACTCTAAAAGGCACAATTTCTAAATGCGGATTAAAAAAAAAACGGAGGATCCGGAGAAAAAGCCACGTGAACACACAGCGAGAGACACGCAGACTCCAAATATACAGCAGGTGCCAGGGTTGGGATCGAACCCACGGCCTCCTGCATACCAGGCGAGGTAGTTAACATCTCCTAGCCACCATGGCATAATGCACGCTCGCGAGAGAACGAGCTAGGCCTCTCCGTAGTAATCCGATATTACCGTAGCAGCTTCTACGATTTTACGAGCACGAAACACGGGGAGATGGACGTTGCGCGCCAAATTTGTTCGCGGAGCAGCGTTTTTTTGCGCTTGTTCCCGGTCGAAATTAAGCGCTGGTTATTAAAAGTCACGTGATTCGTTCGAATGGATAGAGAGAGAGACGCGTGATCATCCCGCAGCCATGTCGCTAAATATCGCGTCGTGGAATTGGGGTCACGGCCCCGTGATCCGAAGTCAGCGGCGATGCCCTTGCACGAATGCCAATCGGAAGAGCGGCGGCTGGCCGCGGGATCGTTTGTTTGACCTCCTCCGCGGGTTGTAGACGGCACACCGTTGTACGCGAAACGCGGAGCCCCGCGCCCCGCCCGCTGACTCCGATCGATCGGCCGGTCGCTCGCTCTGATTGTCGTCCCCCCCCCCCCGCCTCCCCCACCCCATACAGGCTGAAGGTCTGTGCGGAAACTTTGATGGCGACCAGATAAACGACTTCCGCACGCCACAGGGATTCGTCGTGCAGGGAGAATCCACGTTCGGGAACAGCTGGAAGGTGACAACACAAACGTCCACCCGCCCGCCCGCACCCACATGCGGATGCCGCCGTCTCTTGCATTAACATCATCGTCGTTGTCGTCCGAGTAATAATAATAAGAAGTGCATTTCGCATTCAAGCCGTTCATATAGGTGCCTGCGTTTCACAGGCAGGTATCGCCAGGATCAGAATCTTTATCTATCCTGGAGGAATCTGATGGGCTGTGAAGCACTTTTTTCACAGATGTCCAGTATAACACGTCGGCTTTCGCGACCAATATTATTATTACCCATAACCTACACTACGAAGATGTCCAGTAGCTTCACAGATGTCCAGTGGTCTGCCAGCAAGGGTCGACGTCGTGCGGAATCTGCGCCGTCCGCCGTAAAGCAGCCCGGCGGCAGTGTCTACGCAACCGTGGTCCCGTAACCCGGCACTCTGGGGAGTGGGGGGGGGCAGCATTGAGGGTTGGCAGATCTCTCGCACAAATGTTGTGAAACTCCCTTCCCGTGTGCGTTGAGGAGGAGCGCCTGGCCCTGGCTCGTCAGGAGAATGTGGACTCCACCTGTTCCCTCTGTAAGGGATAGAGCGTTGCCCCTTCTCACGCGTGGGTTTTCTCTACGGGTGAATCGGTTTCCTCCCACAAGTAAACGCTCACCAATTGGCTGAGAACACCTCAATGTACAGAGGACCGCAGAGCTTGAGGGGAATTTGGTGCCGGTCGTCCATAGTTCCTCCTCGCGTCTCTGAGTCATCCCCTCCTCTCTCTCTCTCTCTGTACGAGAATTGAGCAAAGATCGTGGCGGTGGTGGTGCAGCGTTACAAGTTGTCATGAATAATTATTCTGCTCACATCCGCCGTAACTAATATTTCGTGGGGTTCGTGGCAGAGGGAAGGAAGTGATGGCGCGCGGTGGCAGCGTAAACGCCGGCGGTCTTGCCGACCGCCAGATCTGACATTTGTTTGTCGTAACGCTCTGACCCCGTGCGCCAACTGGACATCTGTGAAAACAAGAGCTTGATAGCTCATCGGATTCCTCCTGCAGTACTAACTAAAACATTCCGACTCTGACGTTGATGGATGCTGCCCTCGCCGCCGCCCTCTCCCTGCCGCTGACCCCCCCCCCCCCCCCCCCACAGGTACGCGACTACTGCGCGGACTCGTACGTGCTGGGAGACACGTGCACCAACCCGCTGAGGCAGGCGTGGGCCCAGCGCAAGTGCGGGATCATCCAGTCGGAGACCTTCAAGCCCTGCCACGACCACGTGAGCGCACAGTGACAAAGACACGCAACTATCCCCGCCCATTACAAAAAATAACGAACGTTCTATCGTCGCGATTTTTCTTCGTAAGTGTGCCGATAGGTTCTCTCCCTCCGCCTTCCCCGAGTTGTTTTCTGCCGCCTCAACGTTCCGTGTACAGAAAATTAAATCTATAAAAAATAAAAATATAGGGGCAAGTGGCGTTAGTAGCGAGTAGCAGCACCTAACCTAGGCCGGCACTGTGGCACGCGAGGGAGCGGGTGGCCAGCTACCACGCCGCAGTGCCCCGACGATTGCACGCTTGAACCGGCTTCTCATGTAAGATGGAGTCAGCCCAGGGGAGGCCCACGTGCGGTGCAAGCACTTGCTGCTTTTTTCTGTTTAGTGTTTGTTGTCCTTCACCCGAACCCCCGATTAGCACGGTTGGCTACGTACGGTGCAAAAGAAGTTCAACATACATACATACTTACCACAAAAGTCTGTTAAGGCTATATGCGGGGGGGGGTGGTATGTATGCGGAGTTCTGCTTCCATGTGCTTTTGGGCGTAGGCGTGATCACACGGTGATTCAGTCACAGGCTGGGTTTGTCTCCGAGTCACTGGTAGGCCGGGGCAGTAAGATGGCGCGTTGAGGAGTAGCGGCCGCGGCCGTAGCGAGAGCCGTGCTTGACGTGGTGCGTGCTGGGTGCCGGACGCTATTCTCCGGGGTCGCCGACCGCGACGAGACTCGGGTCGTAGTCGCGGTCGTCACTCCGGCAGATCCGTCTGTGGGCACGGCGCGGGTCGACCGCGACGCCACGTGACCCCGCGTCTCCCTCCTTGACCTTCCGCCCCCCCGCCCACCTCCCCCGCCGCGCCCCCCAGGTGAGCTGGGAGTCGTTCTACGAGAACTGCGTGCAAGACGCGTGCTCGTGCGACACGGGCGGCGACTGCGAGTGTCTGTGCACGGCCGTGGCGGCCTACGGACAGGAGTGCAACCGCAAGGGCGTCTACATCTACTGGAGGAACCAGGAGTTCTGCCGTGAGTGACGCCGCCGCCGCACACCCCAGTATCCGCGCAACGTTTGGCCGACGTTGGCGCGTGGTCGAAAACCGCTGGGCCGACGTTTGGCTCGGCGTTTCCTCGTTTACTGGGACGTGACCACATCGTTTTGCGTTCGCGAGTTTGCGTACGTTTGGTATGTGTCTTGCGTGTGTGTGGGTGTGTCAGGGGCGGTGCAGCGATTAGCTACTAACCTGGCGACCCGAGCTCACGGCCAACGCCGACGTTATCTGAACCGGTCCTGGGCCTCCCCTAGGTCGACTCAGCCTCAAATGAGTACCTGGTGCAGTGTGTAAACATTGCCACTGGGGAGACAAAGGCGGTCGGGTGCGGTGCTGGCCTCCCACCTCCTCGTGTGCTTTGCCGGCCTTAATAAATGCTCGCCAACAGCACTTGCCCCGAAAGTCTGCAAAGTCTATACGGGGGACCTTTGTCTTTGTTCCACGCGTAGCCATGCAGTGCGACGGCTGCATGGAGTACAACCCGTGCGTGTCCGCGTGCCCCATGACGTGCCGGAACATCCACAACTACAACGAGGTCCTCGCCAACTGCAACGACACCTGCGTGGAGGGCTGCTCCTGCCTGCACGACTTTGTGAGGACGCGCACACGCACACGCACGCACACGCATGCGTGCACATGCACGCACGTACATGCGCACGCATGCACACACGCATGCGTGCATATGCACGTCGACTCAGACTCGATTGTTTGGCTCGGGACGAGGCTTCGTTTCGGAACGAGGGTGAGGGTTGACGTTTATATATTAGGGTTAGCTTTGGGACTAGAGTTCAGATTTGGAGTTAGGGTTTGGTGGAGTTATGATCAGGTTAAAGGGTTACTGGTTTGGAGTAGGATTGTGGTTATGGGTTAAGGTTGGGAGTTTTTCATTCTCTTAGTCTCGCCAACCCGAGTCAATCTCTTAATGTTCGTATGTAGCCACCGCAATGTCGACTGCCGTGAGTATCTCGGATCCGCGCCTTCGGTCAGACTCCTTGATGTCGTCTTGCCATGGCCAGTGACGATGAAATCATCGGTGGGAAGTGGCAGTCGTCGTATTCGCACCTCCGATGACCGTGGTTAACTACGTACGACGCGAAAGAAGTTCGACACGTGTACATATGTACGCATGTAGTTGTCGTGACGATGCTCGTACGCTCACGGTCGTCGGGGGGACAACTGAATCCGAGAGTTTATTTTTAGTGGGTCACGATAAGAAAGACAACACTTTGTTAACAAACTGAACGCTGATCCTTGCTATGTGTGTACCTCTCTCACGGCTGTGATATGCAGGTTCTGGATGAGTACTCGCAAAAGTGCATCGACCCCGTCGACTGCGTGTGCAAGTACATCGATGGAGTTGCCTTCATGGACGGAGACAAAATCCAGATTCTGTCCGACCAGTACCGAAGCTGGTGAGTTACCAGCCCGCAGGTCAGCCGGCGGCAAACGTATAACGTCCTACGTGGTGGGCACAAATAAAGCTGCCAAATATCCAGGAAGGTCAACACGTGGTCAGCCGGCAGCCCCTCCCTCCATCAGCCCCGCCCACCTTACTCTACGCCTACTGCTCATAGGCCCCGCCTACTCATTTGGCAACCCAGACCCACTACTCAGGTGCAGAGGTGGCAAACGGGTTTTGATTCCTTACCCGTACTCGGCCGCACCAGGGTCGCAAACGGGTACCCGTACCCTACCCGATACCCGATACCCGGCTACCCGTACCCGGCCGGGTATCGGGTAGGGTATGGGTACGAGTACCCGATTGCGACCTCTGGGATGAAGCCATGTTGCAGGCGCGGGTGGGTTGATTCTAGGAACTTGAATTGTGAGAAGAGACAAGACTTTGGGAAATGAGTGATAAACGGTGACTCACCACTGACTCACGGCCTACCCGTACCCGTACCCGGCCGCACCAGGGTCGCAAACAGGTACCCGTACCCGGCCGGGTACGGGTAGCCGGGTATCGGGTAGGGTACGGGTATCGGGTAGGGTACGGGTATCGGGTACCCGGTTGCGACCTCTACTCAGGTGGCCCCCGAATCTTGCCCCCGTTTCTTGAGTCGAGTCGTGAAGCCGGAACATTCTTAACTCGCGAAAAAATCCCGATGGTTTTGGGACACCCGGGCTGTGCTCTGGCCAAGCCCTGACGACTGCAGAGAATAGTGAAGCGTGCGGGCACCTCTCGAGGAACTCAGGCCACCCTAGCCCCTCAATAGAGGACCCCGATCACGCGATTCTCGCTTCTCTGCGTCGCAGCCCAACGGTAGTGGCACTGGCAATCTCCGGAGTGAATTTAAACGTTTGACCTTCCGTGTTGATTTTTTGTCACGGCGACTTGAATTTTTCTCGTGTCGTGTCTCACCAACAGCTACTGCATCGACAATGAGGTGCAGTGCATCGGTCTGCCCGGATTCGGCAAAGCTCCAGACGCAGGTACGGCTGCCGATGCTGCCACTCCACACCTCCGGTTAGCACGGTTGGCTACGTACCGTGCGAAATGAGTTTGACGTACATACATATACATACTCTGGGTAGCCAAGACACGTGCGAACCCAGGCTGGCTGGAATCGGGCACCTCGAGGATCCTTAGCGTTTAGTAGTGTCAGTGACACCAGGGTCGCCTGCGTGAAGAAGAGCAACATCTCACGAGTCAGGCGAGTGTTGCCAATGACGTGTTCCGTGAATTGAGCATTCCCCCTGCGTTCAGTAGGTACACTCCGCACCTCTGATTAGCGCGGTTGGCCACGTACGGCGCGAGAGAAGTTGAACGTACGTCCGTACTATACGCGGCGTCCGATCATCGTGAACAGTCGTTTAATCGCAGCTGGCCCCGCGAACACGACCACGCCTTTCGGAGCTCACCAATCTGGTTCTCACCAATCTGGCTGGACCACGCGCTGTCCTGCACAACGTCCGACGTTTCGTAGCACGTGCCTGGGAGCTTCGGCTTCAGGAACTTAATCGAGGGGCTTCCCTTTTCTCTCCCTCGATCGCGTGGTGTTGCCGGCTGCTACCTGGCGCTGCCAGTTCCCGAAGCGCCGGTTGGTTCAGAACCAAGTAGCGCCAGCACGAGCCACCAAGGCGATGTAACCGAGCGCATAAGTGAGCTGCTCAGTTCACTTCCTGAAGAAGCCCTTCAGCACCTGCCATTAAACACATCGGAGAAACCGTGCAGCGCGACCGCAAACAAAAACCAACGCGGTCGTGCACGAAGATACTTTGGATTTGCGACGACGTCGAAACGAATTAACGTGACCTTATCCTCCTCCTCCTCCCCCTCTGCCGACAGTCGATCTGTTGTACGGCTTGCCCGGCGACCTGTATGGTGGAGCCAGGCCCCAGGGCCTGCTGTGGGACGCGCCGGCCAGCCAGCCGCTCAGCGCTGTGGCCAGCGGCCTCCTTGGCGTCCCGTTCATCGCTCCCAACGGTGAGTGGGCGGCACCGGCATCGGAAACAAAGCGACGGCTGAAATTGAGACCTGTGATTACGAAGCACGCATCGAAAAATCGCGAACTCCGGTCATTGTCACAGCGGCTTGAAGGCTAACCGTCAAACAAAGACGGTCGCCGCATTGCGCGGCGCTTTCAGACGCGCTTCTGCGGCTGTCTGGAACGCTCTTCCTTCCGAATTAGGCAGCCACTGTGACCTACGCACTTTTAAATCATCTAGATTGAGAACTAATTTCTTTAGAGCGGCTTTTTTGTTTAGTTTGTTGTCCTTCACCCGCACCTGCGATTAGCACGGTTGGCTCCGTGCATTGCGAAAAAAGTTCAACATACATACGTACAACACAGCTATGTAGTGAAATTGCATCGCGATTGGTTCATCTGTAATAAGAGGATATTACACATCTTTATGAGAGATATAGTGACCTCCCTTTACGGACAGCTTATTGACGATTCGTATTTGAAATGTGCGTTGTACACCCTCATCCACCTGACACAAACCAATAAATAAAAGTTGTCACGGGAACAAAAGTGCCAATTTATGACTGCTTCAGAAGCACCACAGGGCAGTGGCGGTGGTTGTGATGAGCGATCCACACGCGTGTGTTTAACAGGCGGGTGCGGACGTTTTGCCGATAGTTGCAACCGGCATCATCAGGTGGTTGCCAGAATTGTGAAAATTCCCTCCAGTCTTGCGCCTGAAATAGGTGGCGGCGATGTCATCAGCGTGGCAGGAAGTGACACCTAAGAGTTTAACGTAATGCCATAAATTGTAATGCTCCTTTAGCTTATGTCTTAGAGCAGGGGTCGGCTAACAGAATAACAACAATGGCCATTTTCGTCCGAATTTACTCAAAGAAACCCTCAATATTTCACGAGCCGCAATGCATCGTGGTGTATACGAGACGGTGGGTCCTTAATAAAAAATAATGTCCTGAAGCGGCCCTGAAAGAGTCGCACGCGGCTCTGGTGCCACACGGGTTGCCGACTCACGCTTGCAACCTCAGCTTTTAAAACTCGGTTGGAGGGCGTTCACAAAGGAATAGATTTTTTTGAATCCACATGTTCCATCTGTATGGGATAGACCTCTCATGCGGTGTATTATTTCAGGCCTTCCCAAAGTTAATTCCTTCTGAACCACCATTGTCAACCAATCATCCGTGTCCCAAAATAAATCAACTGATTCTATGCTGCACGAGGCCTGATGGTTTGGTAAAGACGTCCCTCCGAAACGCAGAGAGTGCCGATCCGCATTGAGATGGAGACCTTCACTGCAGTTTGCCCATCGTCGGCCACGCACAGCGCGTAGACAGCAAATGTGGACCTCACCTGCTTCGTCTGTATGGCATTGAGCGTTTGCCCCCTAGCTCGTATGGGTTTTGGCTCGTAGCACCTTGATATGGAGAACGATCGCAGAGCTTGGGCAATTGTTGGTGCCAGCTCACCAGGCGGTCGCCTTCCCGTTCATCTGTGGTTTCTTGAGCCTTCGAGTCGTTCCCTCCCTCTACGCAAGCGAGCGATGCGCGCATTACGAGCCCCAAACTATTATCATCATCATCATTAATGCGAACTAACCCGAATTCAACACCCCCTTCCACTCGCAGCCGACTGCCCGCCCGACCAACTGGTGCCTTGCGCCTACACGTGCGGCGGCATCTGCCAGGCGTACCAGCTGCTTGTGCCGGGCTGCCTGGGCGGAGACTGCTCCACGTGCATCGACGTTTGCGGCAACTACACCAAGTGTGACGCTGGGCAGCTCCTGACGGTCGACGCGCAGTGCGTGGACCCCATCGACTGCCAATGCCGCCTGCCCAACGGGACCGTGATCCCGGTAAGGCTTAGACCATCAACTCGCCGCAGTCGAGAAGCCCGGTTTCATCGCGGCTCTTGTCTTTTGTGAGTCTCTGGTCCCTCTATTTAGAGCCTTTAGGTGTCTATATAAGTCATTGGTGATCTGGCTGAGGCCATCAATTCGCTGTACTTGAGAACTTGGTTTAATTGCAGGTGGCTGAAACTCAGTTCCAACCAAGAAAACTCACCACTTCCGGCTCAGCGCTCTAGGACCTCTGAGAAAGCAACACTTTTCCAGAAATGAAAAGAAGAAACTGAGATACATTGTTGTTATTATTAATCTATATACTAAACTCGTTTCATTTTAGCAGGTAAAGCCCACTTGAGCTATGTAGCTCTTTTTCAGAAGTGACCTGGCCACAAATGATAGCTCAATGAAGTGGCTAAATTCTGTACAATTCGAGTACCAACAATTGAAAATGTTGTGGGTTTACTCTCCAACACACCGGTGTACTCAACTAGTGACGAATTGGCACGTTCTGTTTACATGACAAACCTTACTAATTGGCTGTGTCGAGTGGTGGCGGTTTGAACGACGCATTTATATTTACGCGATCTTACTCAAAAAACCGCTATTATGGATCAAAACATTTACATCATTAATATCATACACCTTAATCCTACAGTAAAATTACACTTGTTTCTAAAATATATCAACAATTAAAGCATACATACACATTTAATAGTTTTGTTAAAGTAGCACATTTAACCTCTTGTAGATTTTATGTTTAAAATAATATTTTGCTAAATAGTAGCAACAAAAATGTGTGTGTTTTTTTTTAAGTGACGTGAATTTGTTATGGATAATAGCAGGGTTCAGAACGAGAACATTTATGAGAATAATTAGAGAAAGGAGAAGTTCGATTTCTTGGACACGCAATGAGAAAACAAGAGCTAATATGAAACGTGTTTTGTCTAGAATAAGAAGCTGGGGAAAGACAGCCAACGAAGAATGTAAGCAATGAGAACATTCGGATGCAAATGAGAGTATCTAATGGCATGTTCTTGCGGAAATATCATGGACAGACCAAAAGGCAGGGAAGGTCATGATCTGCTGCGTCTTTAACAAAGGAGACGGGGCATAGAGAGCATATTTATTTGTGATACTGACTGATTGTATAACGCTGGATTTCTATTTAGCCCTCAGGAATGGTGTCTGACTGGGATACGTGCAGAAGATATTACTGTTGGAACAATGAACTTAAGGAGTATGACATTCAAGGGTGCATTCCAGGCATAAACACGACGTGCACGGAAGCAATATCTCCAAGTCTGTTAACCAAGATAACAGACATTGCATGCATATCACAGTGTTCACCCTACAACCCAGCAGTGGTTATTCCTCAACCAACAACAATCACAGTGTGTGATTCATCACAGGCCATACAGAATGAAAAAGGGTTACTACCAGCAACAACGATATGCACTCAAGCTGAACTTAATATTCCATGTTCAGTACAATATGAAACGACCACCTGCACCAGCGGAGGCAGCGTGATCACCGTACCGTCTCCATGCCAATGGAGCGACATTTGCAAGACCTCCACCTCTGGCATCGTCCCTTGCTCTACTGTTGTGG